>NW_017804020.1:593166-649606 GCF_001625305.1 Branchiostoma belcheri | reverse complement strand
ATACAACTCATTTTTTAATCATCAAAACCATGTCTCTACTTGTGTACTGCGCCATTATTTTTGAGTTTATTTCGACTGCGACACGGCGCTATCGCCGCTTCAACACGCCAAATGTGCCGCGAAAAAACACCGCATGGGATGATGGGATACTGCTACCCACGCCGCGTCCGCCATCTTTGTTTACTTCCCTGAACGCTAATGCGAGAGATCCCCGTCAACTATCGCAAATTTCCATGTAACCTACGGACATCGTGAGCTAAAAAGTCATTAACATTGAAATGAACAGTTTATTGTTGCATTCGTTACGATAATTTTCGTGTGCTAGCCGGAGTTTCTGAAAATTAAGCGATCGCGAAGCGATCCTTTGTGAATTGTGCTATCGACTGCTTTCATGACGATCGTCTGCATTTTTGTCTGTACGCTACTTGATTGAAGTTTTCCGTTAATCAAACTTTATTTTTTGCTACTTTCGTGATGTAAAAGTACGTACAGGCTGATGATTGTGCATGTATTCGTTGCTTGTTTTGTACGTAGCAAACGTAGCATAATTTGTTTATTCGTTCGAGTAGAGCCTGCCGATAGCACATGATATCTAACGTATCGCGGCGTTCTTCCAGTCTTGGAAAAAACGAAAAAAATACGTGTGTACGTCAACGAAAAAAATTAAAAGCAAATTTACCGATCTCAATAAAGTTCACTGTTTTTAATGCGTAAATGTGACTCGTGTTTGTATTCTTTGTGTCGTTATGTGTTCGATGCCCTGTCCACCCCCCACCCCCATAGTTTCAATGAAGGCCGAGAGTTTGAGCCTCAGAGTCTCTTAATCGGAAAGGCCGGGTATTTGAAAAAAATGTGCTGACAAATTGGCTTTTCAAATAAGCGGCTTCTACTGTATAACGAGCTCAAGTCTGCACTAAAAAGGATTTTTAAAAGATGTATGAAACATTGTAATACAGTTAGTCTCAGTGTCAATGGTAAAAGGACAGTTGAAATTTTGAACCCCACCTGTTCCCTGTTCCTGAGGTTGATGGCAAGGTCAGAGGTCACAGGGATGTCCAGGTTGTGATACTGTGGGGGAAACATAGAAATGTTCATACTAGTACACTGTATATCAGTAGAGCATGGAACAAAGTACATGCATCCATGAGTACAAGCTACATTGTACAAGGTCTTCTGTACTGTGATTCCCAGGCTCAACTTAAAGTTGTCAGGCATTGTACAGAAGCAGGCATTCATATTTCTATGTTGACCAATCCTATAATTCAAGAGCATGACATACAAGTATACAAAGATAACAATCACATTCAAAAGAAAACAGCTCTACCTGTGCCTTGTTCCCCCTCCTGGTCATCAGGACAAAGTTAACGGTATCAGTCGGACTCTCAGGTTTGGGCTCAATCGGAGCTACAGGAAGAAGAATAAGTTAACACAGCAGTCAACAAACTGTTATCTCTAGCACATACATGTATTACATCTGACAGATAACAACATTATACTAGACTAAGAAGAAATCTTGTTGTGTTATATACTAAATGACAGAATACAATGTATACTCAATAGAGGTCTTCTACACAATCATGTACTGTACCTGCTTTAGCCTTGACTTTCATGTTCTGTGGAATGGCAATGTCCAAGGTAGGAACCTTCACAGTCTCAGTACTGCGGTGCTGTAAGTAAAGAGACAGTGAGACAGAGCGTATGGTACAAAAGAAATGTCATGTATCTACAATGTACATGTATCTGTTGGAGAAGACTAACAACAGAAAGATGTAGGCGCCACAGACTTTCTGCAACCTAGTATGATCCACTGCTCACCAAGTCATGTGCGTCACAGAAGCAGTGATTGCTCATTCCTTGACAAAGACTGGAGTTGTAAAGTCAAAAATTTGGGTACCCCAGTAAGTCCAATTTCGTGAGTTGGAAATTACAGTGAAACTTGCTTTATAACTTATGAAAGGACTTTAGGCAATGAACTACTATCAACACTTCATCTGGATATTACGTATGATGTATGATTAATACACACACGTAAAGTGTAAAAGGAATACTGAGATCAAACAACAAAATACATGTATCTACTGTAATTCCTGCTTTTTCAATGTACTGTTATGTTCACTGTTTCACTGTCACTTCTGTACTGTGAACTTATCATTTAATTCACAGTTAACAAATAATTCCTGCACCTGTTACCACCGTGAATATATTTCCGTGAACATGTCCATTTTTCTCAGATTGTGAACTTTTGCTTTCGTGAACATAAAGTGAATTACAGTATCTAAGTGATTTTTTATAGTAAAAATTATACCAAGAACAAGAAGACAGTAGGCTTTACCTGGATGTTTTCAGCGAGCATCTTGTCGAAAGCTGACATGAAGTCCTCATCCTCAGCACACTTGACCAGTTTGGGTCCCCCCATGAGCAGCGTCACCTCATCATCATCCTCTGTCTCCCCGGCAGAGTCCAACATCTCATCTTCCTCCTCTTCTTCCTCCTCTTCATCATCGTAGTCTCCCTGCAACATGGGTGTGCTGTGATGTTTTAGGAGTACGTTGGCAAAACATACTGTGCCTGTATTGTGTTTAGCACTGTGGAAGAGCATCTGGTTTAAGGTTGTATTTGAGCATTTTTTAAGGGTGACATGCTGTGTATAGTTTTCAAATGTTGTGTTGGATATTGTCTGCAATGGGCAAAATTTCTGATGCAATGTTGATGACAAGATATCCAATGAAAACAGAGAAATATGTGTTTCGTGCAGGCACAGTACATTTGCTGAAGTGCTTGTTTTAGGTCTTGCCTGCTTCATAATATTATGCAATGAGGCCTCCTGACATTTTCTTTGATTCAAGTCCCGAAAATGGCACACACATGTACTAGCAGTGAAAGTCTGAGTACAAACTGCAAGTGTTAGAAAGTCTTTTGGCACAACCAGACAAAATCTCCATGCATTTTATGTCTCCCAGCAAACAGCAGTTGGTCACCTTCACAACACAGGTGCCTGCTGTTAAACCAGTATAGCAACAAAGTTCAGTAACTCCATTCTTTTTCTTTACATCTCTCTATCCACATGCATGCTACAGTTCACACATACATGTATATAGCATTCCAAAAACATTGGTAGAAAAGTTACATTGTCAATATTTCCCCACTACTGAAACTGCAATACATTCAGTTAGATTGACTTCTCCTCTGGTGCTGTTGTTAGGGAATGATGAAGGTTAATCACACACAGTGCACATGCTGAGAAAAGTCAGGCCCTGGCTGTTGCTATAGCAACCTTCTCGTCCTCGCCCGTCTCCCACATGGAGTCCAGCGATCCGTCATCATCGCTGTCATCTTCAGAGTACACCTGGTGGAGTAGAGGTCTTCGTTACAGGTACATGTACCTACTACGTATACATACATAGATGTGGCATGAAATGCTCAGGCTCAACTAGCTACTTCTCTGTTTATTCTTACTCAAACATATATGATGACCAGCCTCTCCAACTGTCTTGCTACATAATGTAACCCAACACCACAGAGTGTCTGCTACAGCACCAGTTACCATGGTGACAGACGTCTGGTCCTTTTTTGTTTGGAGAAGAAGAAGAAGAAACAGAGCAAATGCAATATGCATTCCTTTTTCAATGCTCCTGAGCTCAAGAGCACCAAGGCAACACTAGGCCTAGGAAAAAAAAGTTGTGTTTCCTGTTTCCGGACCGACCATAGAAAAAAGTGCCGACCCTAGCCTTTTTTTTTTTGTGGATTCCTAACTCCATGATCTGACACCTGAGTGATGAAATGTACAATCAGTTTTCCAACATTGACATTGAAAATAGAGGTGTGCTCATGCAAGTTTTATGTTGTTAAACTGTATTGTATAAGTTGGATCACTAGAGATTGCCAAAGTCTAAAAAAAGGTAATTCCTACCTACTAACTCTAATTTTTTTAGGACTGAAACAGGAAACACAACAATTTTTTTTGTAGACCCTATCCCAATAAGTCACACATTTAAAAACTGGAGCTAGTCTGTTTCTGTCATGCATTCTCCTTCCTTTCTTCACCTTGTTCCATTGAAAGCAGATGTAGAAGCACATTACCTCCTCCCCAGCCTCATCAGCGTGGTCCAGCCCGGTGTGGTGCTGACTCTGACTCTGACTCTCCGTCTGACTGCCGCTCTGACTGCCGTCCTGCTCGTACGCCATCTCCTCCTGGTCACTCCCCTCATAGTCATCCACCTCCTGGATGGACAGGGCTCCCACGTGCTGCGACAGGTCAACTACAGGGTGATAGATACATAACGTTTAGATTTATCGGTTCCATGTTTGTTTCCAAGTCCAAGTACCCAAGGCCTAGGGAAAAAATTGTTGTGTTTCCTGTGTCAGTCCCAAAAAAATTTGGGTCGGAAGGTAGGGATTTTTTTTCTTTCTTTTTTTAGAATTTGGCGATCTTTAGAGATCCAACTTTTACAACTCAGTTTGACAAAGGAAAACTTGTGGAAACTTCTATTTTCAATGTTAATGTTGGAAAACCGATTATACAATATTTCATCACTCAGGTGTAAGATCATGGTGCTAGAAAAGGTCAATCAGCTAGAAAAATTCATGTCCCTTAGGCCACACCAATTTAATTTCTTGGTTAACGGATTTTTCTAGAAAAATAATGGAGCGGGCGGGTGAAAAAAAAAAAACAGGCCTAGGCATCCTATTATGGCCCAAAATGGTACGATAGGAGCCATGAACTCAACAGACCAGGCTGGTTCAAAATTTAAACAATGAATTTTGAACTTTTAATGATACCACTGCATTAAAAGATGGAATAACTGTAACAACTAGGAAGAAAAGGACTGTTTTCAACTGTTCAGGGCAAAATATGAGCATTTTGCAGTTGATTCTGAATTTTTTTTTTTGTTGCAAATCAGAAAAAATGACGAGGCGAATCCGTTAACCAAGAAATTAAATTGGTGTGGCCTTACAGGGATCTACAAAAAAAAAAGGCTAGGGTCATCAGTTTTTTCTAGGTCAGTCAGGAAACACAACTTTTTTTTCTAGGCCCAAGAACATACATGTACATGTACATGTATGTTCTACTTAAGATTTGTTTTTCAATTAGCATGTTCACAAGGGAATTCTTGAATAACTGTTACAAATAGCACATCTTGTGTTAAGAATCTATAGCTAGGGGTTGTCATGATACCTTGCGGAGTGGGTTCTGCTCCCTCCTCCCCCTCAGCAATAGTGGTTAGTCCCTCCTGAGTTGTGACAGGCTGCTGTACCTCTGGCTGCCCTGGGAGAGCTGTGAAGTCAAAGGAAATAAAAATACATGTATTCCACATTCAAACACATACACCAACAACGTAAATGTAAACTACATGATTGTACAACACTGCAAACTCAAAAGGTCTTCCTGACAAAATTTATAATCTGTCCTTTCCTAGTCAAGAACCTCGAAAACATATCAAAGATGAAATTCCAGCATCTAACAGTCCACAAAAATCAAAATCACAAGCAGGTAGAATTCTTCCACAACTTTTCCCTTTACTTAACTACCATACATTGCCTTGTAATGCCTTGTAAAACAAGGGAGCCTTCTTGCAAACAAAGTACTGTAAATCACTACTTTTTTGCGACGGTCTTATATTCATGGTTTTTGCTGTCACTTATCATTACCGTGAACAAATAATTTGCCGACTTTCTTTTTGCTGCACCTGCTGCCACTGTGAACATGTCCCTTTTTCTCAGATCGCAAACTTTTGCTATCGCGAAGATTAAGTGACTTACAGTAACTTGAAAAAGTATTTTAGACAGTCTTGACAACCCTAGTACTCACAGTACTTATTCCTGTACTCCTGTTCTAACTCCTCCACAGCCTTCACAGCCTCCTCCTGACTGGTGCTGAGGTTCAGTTTGGGTCTGAGGGTCTCCACAGTGTCGGACACCATGAAGTCCACCTCTATAGGGAAGGGATGGGCCTCTGTCCAGGTAGGGTGGGACTTCTTCACCCAGATGTACCGCTGAAATCAAACAGTACAAGAACATAGGTTTCTCGACAGTCTACAGATGTACATGTACTGGAATTTCTTGCATCAATGTGATAATACATTTTGTAGCAGCATGCTGGAAGAACTTACTGCAACTAGGTATAACCAGTAAACATATTGTACATAGCAGAACATCTTGTTTAAGGTCATCTTCTCGCATTTAAAGATGGCAACTACTCGATAGTTTTCAAATGTTGTGTCAGAAAAGATATTGTCACTCAAAATTCTTATGCAATGTTGACCAAATATCACAAAAAACATGGAAAAATCTGGGTTTCACGTAGATCCAATGCTTGTTGACCGAAGACGTGTTGCCATAATTAAATACATCTCTGTTTTACATAAAGATAGAACATATTTGGTGAATGGGATGTTGTGAGGTATGCAGACACCAGTACATTACACAAGTTTGTATCATGATGTTATTCTCCTAGCCTGGACCAGTAATTTTTGAAGTTAGTCTTGAAACCACCACATACTGACTTTTCAGCGTTTGTAAGATGATGTTAGTGTTTGGACCTGACTTTTTTCAGCCCTAGTACCTGGAAGTAGATGAGGAAACAGTCCAGTTTCCTCTTGCTGGATCCCCTGTCGAAGTACTGCCCACACGTGTCCAGCAGCACACACACCAGTCTGATCCGGAACATGTGCTCAGGGGGGTCCAGGGGGGATGGCACGGCAGCTACAGGGGGTAGTACATCACAGATGAACCAGGGCTTGAAATTCAATTCAATTTTGGGAATAGGTGCACTAGTGCAAAATGGGGTGCACATAAAAATTTTTGTGTGCACCGTATAAAATAAAATAAGTAGAAATACTAGAATGCCAGCAAATCTAATCATGTTTCATTTCTGAAGAAAAGTAATACAGCATTTTTCAATCATTTTTCTGACACTAAGATGTTAAGGATATGTTTAACATCTTTACATCTCTCAAAAGACTTTTCTCCACACCAGTTATGGTGCTGGTACTCAACTATTGACAATTACCTGCACAAGACCAATTTTACCCATACCACTAAGAATTTACAAAGTATGGATCATACTACAAACTGCAAAAACATTGCAGCCACAATTTCCTTTATACTTGAACTTGAACTTACAATCTAAGGAGACTCCAAACGTGATGAAGGAGTAGAGAGTCTTAAAGATGACTGCAGACTCCACCAGACGGTAGTTGTACAGCTCACCCAGGTACTTAGCTGCACTGACACGCCGCTGGTTGTACTTTGGGTCGTTAATCTATCAAACAAAATCAACCATCAGTGACAGAAAATGCCTCGTGTGTCGGAAGACACGGGAGCCCCTAACTTAAGTCTAAGTAAGACAGAAAAGGTCTCATCTATTGCAGTGACACCTGTGCTACAGTGCAATGTGAACCAGTCAGAATTGCCCTGAGGAAGGTGACAGACGGTCACTGAAACATTGACTGAATAAGCCTCCTGGTTGTGTAAAAAAGAGTCTCTTTATTCAGAAAATATCTGCTACAAAGGGAAAATGACAATGTCAAATAGCAAATCTACAAATCTACCAAGACATTGTAATTCTACCAGCATTTGAGCTCAACAGAAAAATACAAAACACAAAACTGACCTCCATTCCAAGTCGGATTTCTTCCAGAATGCCATCAACTATCAGGATCCCAACATTCTCCTAAAGTTGTATAAAGATGGTACAAGTTAACAAGCAAGGAATAAATATCAAAATAGACTGCTGATAACTGGGCATATCAAATTCTAAATACATGTACCTCTGATCATAATCAATTTAGGCCTTCTTAAGTTATGCTGACCACAGGAAAGACAGACACACATACAGATACACATGCACACAAACACACACAGACCAAAACAATACATCCATTTTTCATGGACGTAAAAAAACATCTTACAAAGTGGAGTTAAGAAAACCCATATCTGACCTGGTATGGGACCAGTCCAGCCAGCATGTTGGCCACACAGTGGACGTTGTTGTACTTGACATTCCAGACACGAGTCAGACTTTTGATGGCGTACCTGCATGTCTGTTACAGACACCAAATACAGATAAGTCTTCTTCCTACTGCCTAACTTCCTAACCAACAAAAAATTCATAGCAAAATACCTATTTCAGTGTGCTAAAGGTTAGACAGTTTCATGTAACTGGATTGTGGTTGTCTTAAAGCTATGACATTGTAGGTTTATTGTTCTATATTCTGTAAGATTGTCATGTAAAAATATTACTTTAAACATTACTTACATCTTCCTCCTGCCAATTCAGCTTTCTCATCTGTCTCAACACCTAAGATAAAATAAAGACAAGAAGAGAACTACATGACCACCTTGTTCTCTTGGGATTTTAGCATCCCAGATGAAGCATATGCATGTCATCAGTATCAAAACAACATACAATACTAGCTTCTAACAGTGTACCTTTTCTGTGGTGATTTTGGACAGGTCTTTGTACAGTAGCTTCCTGATGTACTCGTGCATGGGTGGTCGAACCTTCACAGGAGTCTGTGAAAAAATTAACTCAGGTTTGATAAACTGTGAAACAATAAATGTTGGAGGCAAATAGTTATGAAATTAAAAAGGTAACATTTGAAAGCAAATGCAAAATGTTTACCTTCACACTTTACCTAGACCAGCTCAACAAACTACTGCTCTGTTTATTCTTACTCAAACACATTCAAATATATGGTAACCAGCCCCTCCAACTCTGTCCTGCTACTTGCTACACTGTAATATATACATGTAAGTACCCAACCTAACAGGGTGTCTGCTACAGCACCAGTTACCATGGTGACAGCACTCTAGTACAGGTCATTTCCATTTTTTGTTTGAAGAAGAAGAAAAACAGAGCAAAAACAATGTGTTTTCCTTCTGTGAAGGTAAACATAATAAAACCATGGTTTTCTGCTATTGTCAAATTGTCTGTTGGTGTACAACACTTTGAATTCATTCCATTGGTTCCATTTCAATGTTATTACATGTAGAAGTAGCTGTACTGACCCTTTCCACCTCCGGTGGGTTGCAGTAGTAGAAGGCGTTCTCTATCAGGGTGGTGTAGCGCTCGTTCATGTGCATCACTGTCTTCTTACGCATCATCTGTTCCTGTTGCGGTTGAATATCAAACTCAACATCAGCAAACAGCAAGCAAGTGCATGATTCATTCAATCAATAGATATCAATAGCAGCAATTCCTGTTTTGTTCAATTGTACATTGTTTAATACATGTACATACTGATAAATTGCTTTTTCTAATGATGGGTGAATAAGAAGTAATGTATGAAGTGCATCTACATGTAACCTATTCTTCAGACTTAGATTTGCATAACATTTTTAGGCAAAGAAATGCTGACTTCGAGATCAGAATAGAACTGCACTTCAGGCAAAGAACTCAGAAAATGCTACATGTAACTTTGAGATCAATTTTTTGTCAAAAGAGGCAAGAGCAGAAACTACAAAGTACTGTAAATCATGATTTTTTTTCACCATACATTTTTTGTACTTAAATATTTGCGGTTTTTGCTGTCATGTCTGGAGCACAGACTTATCATTCCCGTGAACAAATAGTCCGTTGACTTTCTTTTTGCTGCATTTGCCGCCACCACGAACATAGTTTCACGAACATGTCCATTTTTCTCAGACTGCGAAGTTTTGCTAATGCAACATAAAGTGATTTACAGTAGCTAAGAACAGCCTTACCAGTAGAACCTTTGTGCGCAGATGTGAGTCAGGTGACCTGTAGAGGAAACGTCCACATGACTCCAGCAGGGCACAGGCCATCTCTATCTGGTGGTGACGGAAGTCTAGCAGTAACATCTGTATAGAAAACAAACGCAGATCTAGATCAGGACTGGTATTACTCAAAAATTTTGTAATTTATAATTTGCTGACGGAATGGAGTTGAATGTGAAAGGTATCGAATTTGGTAAGAGTAGGACGTGAAGAAAGACAGAATAACACGCAGAGAGCTGACATGCTTTACCAAAGTAATTATTTACAAGAAGACAAAAATCAGTACAAACCTTAAGACAATGAAGAGTCTCCTTTTTGGGGAAGACACCGAACTTTGTCATCTCCCCTGCAAAGACAGCCAAACATAACTACAGGTAGTGGTCCTAAGGTAAACATGGTGATGGATGTACATGTAACCCCCTACTCCCCTACTTGAGTAAAAATGGGTTAAAAGCAATCCACAGTCTAATTTTAGGCTAATCAACCTACCAATGAAGCGGACTGTCTTCAGTTTTGATTCCAGGTTGATTTGGTCCTTCTTTCTCACCTGTGCCAAGACAAAGACAGTAATTTAACCAACAGCTACTCACTGGTATTTTTGGTAGTAGCATAAAGTAACTGTAGCTAAAAACCATAATTATCATAAAATCTTATAACACATGCCACATTCTAGTACATTATGGGACTTGCAAAGCAAATGCATGTTTACCCTCACAAGGTCTCACCTAACAAAATGCTGCTCTGTTTATTCTTACTAAATGACATTCATATATCTGGTGACCAGTCCTCCCATTTGCTACATAATACAATGTATATGTCACCCAACACCACAGGGTATCTCCTACAGCACCAGTAATCATGGTTACAGACGTCTGGTCCAGGTCATTGACCTTCCATGTTTGTAGAGGATGAAAGAAGGACTTAATGAAAGAAGGAAATAGACTATTTTGTTTATGAACTTTCTCATCTAAAGTGATGATCTCACGATGACTCACATGGAACCTGAAGTCTCCCTTGAGCATGGCGACCAGGTCATCTGCCACGTCAGGTGTGCACGGCTGCAGGGTGGCCACCAGACGGGAGTAGAACGGCAGCAGGTCAATCCTGGAGGGACAGGGAAACAATGTTTAACCCTTAGCACACTGGAGCAGCTGTTTGGCTGACAAGTTTCTATTGGTTATGGGTGAGGCAGTGGGTAGAGGGTTGAGCAACAAGCAGAACTGCTTACTTATGCTAAATATTGCCCTCCTAACACTCCCCCCAACTATGGTCAGGAGTAAGGTTGGCTGTTGTTGGCTGGTTTTCAGCAAGGTTGACTATTATTTGGCTTCCGAATGTTTCAAAATGTTTCAAACATGTGGTTTGGATGGAAAGGTTGGTCCTGGCTAGCTGGTATTTGGAAGTTGATCAGCAGTGTTTGGGACATGTTCAGGGCTCAAATTTGACTCAAATTTAACTTAAACTGGATTCAATTCATATTGAAATGTTGGCATGGCCTAAATCTGGTAAGACTGCTAACACCAAAACACACCAGCTACTTAAATCATCTATCCCTGTTATATTTTTGGTCCATATGCCACAGTGTTATACTTCTGGACTAGTGGATTGTACCTTGTCCTGTGCACAGTGAAGAGAGCCCTGACTAGTTTCCTCCTGTTGGTCTTGTTGTTCATGTTCATACAGAATTCCAGCCCAGCCTACAAGTCATGGAAGAAAAACATTTAGTTAAAACCATTCTGTCAGTATCTATAACCTTATATAATTATGACCATTCACTCTTCTCTCAATCTGTAATTGACATCTATACAAGTTTGGTCAATTACAGATAAAAATTTTGAGAGCTATAGAGAAAAAGTTGGGCTTTTAAAATTTCTTGGCTAAACGTCCAACCAATTCAGTGCTCTTATTCTATGTTCCTTACATTATCAATGAACTCCCTGTTGACACAGTTTGGCAGCTGTTGTAGGAAACCCTCCAGTAACATCTTAGTGCTGGACCCTGAGGCACCCTCTGTGTCTTCATCTACATCTGGGGACAAAAAAAAAACAAGACACTTTATCTGTATCTGCCAAAATCTGTCAATCTTTCTAAGTACAGAGCTGGTCATAACAACTTTTGCTGGTCCCAATTCTTCTTTCCATAATTGCAAAAAGACCACCTGTCCAAGAAGATCACTTAACCTTGGTCCCCTTAGTTCTTGGGCAGGTTGCAACATACAATAAACATCAAATGCAGAGCAGCTTTCTATACCTTCCAACTAAAAATGATTCGATTCGATTAGACACAAAACTGATATTCTGGAGAGGAAATAAAGGCACAAATACTGTAAATCCCTTTATATTTGCAGTAGCAAAGATAGCAGTCTGAGAAAAATGGACAACTTTGCGGTGTGGCAGGTGCAGAAGAAAAAAAGTTGGCGTATTATTTGTTTGCGATAATGATAAATTTGTGGTACAAAAGTGACTGCGAAAACCACAAAAGTAAAAGTACCGCGAATATAAGTGATTCAAAGTAGTATAGCAGGGCTGTAGTATAGCTGGATGTAGTTACCTTCTACAGTCCCTAGAATCTCCTTCTCTATGTCCTCTACTGACATCTCTGCCTGGGCGGAGTCTGTGTCTCCCTCTGCCTCAGCCTCTGCTTCAGCCTCTGCCACCTCCACTGCCTCGGCCAGCTCCAGGTTACTCATCTCTGTGGGGAGGGCACACGAAGTACTGCTGACTTTCTTCACACAATCATTTTGTTTAACTCATCTATGGTGAGGGCACACAAAGTACTGTTGATTAATCTTCACACAGTTTTTTTGTTTGGTATAACTGGTAAAGCACCTTTTGGTGTAACACATCAGTTTTGTAAAGTAGGAACAATCTGCGTAACTCATTTTCACCTGAGTTGAGTGAGGAAATAGGTGTTTTTTTAAGTGCCTTTCCCAACAGGGGCACAACAGTGGGGCATGACAGAGATTTGAACCCAGAACCTTCAGATTCCGTGTCAACAATTCAAACCACAAGACCACCTTGCCACATTAAGTGTCACTCACATACCAAGTTTGCATTATGCTGAGCAGAGAACTTAGCAGGAAGGGGGTTAAAGAGATACTACCAGTAACACAATGATTTTTGTTTTAGGAATGTCTAACAATGCAGTGGAAGGACAAACTAGCTTGTCACACCCAGGCACATTCTCACCTTCCTCCAGTGCCTCTACTGTGTCTTCAGGTGTGTCTGCTTCAGCCTCCTGCTCCTTAGACTTCTTTTCACTGTCCTTAAACAAGATCTGAAAACAAAGAAAGACATATACAATAAAGGCACGAAGAGAGCTCAGAAGTCCAGTCGACTAAAACTCTATATTCACAAAGGGAATTTTCCTTGCAGCTTTGTTTTGAACTACAGATTACAGGCAAGTAAATGAAAAAAATATGAGGAAAACTATGCTACCTTGGCAAAGGTTTGTGATCTTTAAGAAGTGTTTTTTCAGTACTAGACAATGGTTTAACCCTAAACAGTACACCTGGGGTCCGCGCGGACCCCAGCACTATATATTCTGTAATATCTTTTTTGTTTCTAAAGATTTTTTTCTGAAATTTTAGGTAATTGTCACCCACAAAGTTGTCTCTCAATACAGTGCAGAAAACTCTGTTTCTACCATTTATAAAAAAAAATATATCTGATTTTCTTTTGGGGTCCGCGCGGACCCCAGCCGGCTTTCGATCATAATGGATACACTGGCGTTCTTATACATTACCTTATTTCCGTTTTTATATGTTTTTATGCACTCATCGTATGTCTACCGAGTTTTCAGAGAATGGTGTCGTAATAGAATTAAATTTTGATAACATTGGTGTAATTATGACGTCATATGACGTCAGAGCTAATAATATAGTCCGCCATATTGGATTTTGACCAATGACGTCATCAAATTAGCATATTCCATGCATATTAAATGATTTAACTTATATTTAATTATGTTAGATGTTATTAATGTTGGAAAAGAAGTGTAATTTAATATAAAACTCAGAAAATTTTTATGTTTAAACCAAAATTACTTCTATTTTTAAAAAAAGAAACCCGTTGCCATGGCAACACAAAAAAACATAAACTTACTAGTATTAAACTAATATGAACTTTTTTCCAGAGACATTTTAGGAAAGGTCTCCAAATTTGATACTTCTAGCGCAAGCCGTTTAGCCGCTATCTGAGATCAAAGTTGGGCCTCAAAAGCCCCTTCAGTCTGAAATGGGTTTAAAAATCGGGTATTTCTTCTTGTCTTCTTTTCTTCACCAAAAAATAGAAAAAGTTCAAAATGTATGATTTTTGGATGTAATGTGGACACAGAGGTTCCCACATCAGTTTGCAAAACAATTGAGCTGGTAGCATGTTGATAATTTCTAAAAATTAGCAAAAAACTGTTCTGGGGTCCGCGCGGACCCCAGGTGTACAGATTAATCAGTCCGGGAAGGTGTACTGTTGAGGGTTAAGATAACTTACAGCAGGTAGAAACTCCTTGAGGTTAGGCAGGTTCTCATAGAAGCTCCTGGTCTCTTCATCTTCCCACAGGGTGTTCTCTCCTATCTCCCCCTACAGAACACAGAATAGGAACTTACACAGCCCACTGAAGTATGCCATGTGCGCCATTTTAAAACTTGACCTTCTTTTCCACACGACTACTCACCTACCAAATGCCATTTTCAAACTTGACCTTCTTTTCCACACCACTCTTCACCACTACCCACCTACCAAATATAATGAAGTTTTTCTACAGCTTCAGAATCTCGAGTTACAATGTATGATGTTAACAAACATAAATTGTACATGTACATACCCATACCAAAGCCATTCCACCATGGCACAGTTTTGGGCAATGCATGACACCTAGCAGAATCCATTTGTACTGCAAACGGTGGTTTTAATTAAAGGTGATACATATAAGACATTAGCTATGATCACTGCTCTGTGTATTTTACTTACCTCACCACCTTTGATAGCAAGGAAGATGTCCACATTTCCCTCCTCCTCTTCTTTAAAATCTGTTGAAGACCAAAGACAGTTTGTATGTAGAAATGACGCAATGCCATTAAATCATTCTGCAGAATAACATCTTTCAACTCTATTTTCATGAAGATAAATTTTCACACACAAACTTTTCCATCTCCACCTTTTCACATCTTTCAATTGACAGATCTTGTTAACACTTTGTTTCTTTTGCAAAAATGGTAAATCGCCTTTAAATGTAACAAACCAGTTTTGTACAAGCTGCGTAAGGCCAGACTGTAAGGTTTGAACCGCTTGCACTGGGAAGGTCCGCCACTCTTTTCGAAAAGTGTGGTGGGCTCTTAAACGATCTTGAGCTCTAAGTGTGGCTCTCCTCAAACATTGGGCCTCTGACTTTACATCCCATCCTAGAGGACTTCCATAACTGAAGCTAAATACTCATTTTCACCAGTGAGGAAGTAGGTGTAAAGTGCCTTTCCCAAGGGCACACTGCCAGGGATTTGAACCCAGAACCTACAGACTCTAAGTCAACAACCCTAACCACAAGACCACCTTAGACCACTTTTCAGAGAATCTCTCACCATCTTCAGGTAGATCTGGCATGTCTTCATCCAGGAGGTCTGCCAGGGTGGAGGCATTCATCAGGAGTTTCTGGTACGCTGCCTGGGCGTCCTCGAACGACTTCTGTCTGTCTTCACTCAGCTCTCCTTTGGTCTGCAGGAACAATAACACAACTCTCTCATCAAATACAGGGGTCAAATATTCAACTTCACTGTATTTGTTAAATCCCCTGTCACACATTCAGAACCTTCTCCAGAACAACAATCAACCAAGGTTGGCTCAAGTTTGGAAGCAGTCTGACCAGATTTAGGCCACGTATACAATCGAATTTGAATTAAAGTTAAGTCAAATTTGACTGTAAACCACTGCTGACCTATTCCCAACAGTCACCCAACGAGTCTCCAACCATAGCCCAATCTCCTGTCCACTTTAGATTATTTAAACATTTTGAAACATTCAGCTGGCACAAACGTTCAGTAGCCAACCTCACTGATCACCAGCCAACCACAGCCAACCTTGCTCCAGACCTAAACTATGGTTGGGTAGAGATTGGCAGTGTTGGCAGGCCATATTCTGCTATGTGCGACAGTTGCTTAACACTCAATGTTGAAAAGAAATAATGAATGAAAGAAATTTTCTCAGGCAGACACATGTATATACAATAAACTGATCATCACTATCAGTTTTAAGAAATAGTAAGCATGTTCCCATGTTCATCGGCACAGTCCAGCCACTATGTAGTGCAGGACTGCTTCCTGACTGGGACACATACAGGTCTATGTCAGCCATCACTGGACATTGCATGGCTACAGACAAGCCAGCATTGTGGCAGATGGCTTATGTCAGAAAAACAACAAACTTTAAGAAAACATACTGACTTACAGAAACATTGTATCCAAATTGACAACAAACAGATAAGGCCATACCAATTTAATGAATTGGTTCCTGGATTTACCCTCTTCATTTTTTTTTGATATGCAAAAAAAAATGTTTGCTTATAAGCATTTTGGAGCAAGAGTTTATTTTTATAAAAATAAAGAGTTTATTTTTATAAAAATAAACTCTTGCTCCAAAATGCTTCTATTTAGGCTCCAACAGTTGAAGAAAGTCCTAGTCTTCTTACTTGTTACAGTTTTTCATCTATCAATGCAGTGTCTTGATTAAAACTTTAAAAATTCATTGTTTGAATTATAACAAGAAGCCATAGGTGACAATTCTCCGTGAAGTATTATATATTGCAACAAAAAGAAGTAGCCATTGGCGACAATTCTCTGTGAAGTGTGATAAATCGAACAAAGAAATTGTTTAAACGCGCGTCGGCTCAGTCATCTTAAGACGCAACAACCAATCAGAGATGCGAGATGCCTACACGTGACGCGGGAAGGGCGCGCGATGCCCGAAATATTTTTGCGTCAATATTCAGCGCCGTGATTCAAGAGATTAATACCCGGAAACAATTTTTTTCTTGTTTTGAACGCATTAACATGCATTTACGCTAATCTAGTATGATTCAGGGTTACTTTTTTTTAACCTGCCATGGCCAGATTATCTAAAGATGTGTGTATTGTGTGTACAATCTATAGAAAGAGAAATGTACATCAGGTCCGATCATCCGATTTTCACGTTTCGGTTTTTTGGACTCGGTTCATGAATGGTTTGGTTTGGCTCCTGGAATGTGCAAAAAAATGACTCCCGGGACTGTCTACAGGGAACACTCGCACATTCGCGGTGTATCAGGACAGCGCGACTGGTCGTCATTAGCGCAGTAACAGTTGCATAAACGGACGAAACCATTTCAAAGAAATGGGGATGTTTCGAAAATAAGCATTTACTCCAATATCAAAACAGCTACGGTAAAAATAAAAAGACGTGCATCATCCCGGACATAATGCAACACCACATGCGAAATTACACAGAAATGCGACGTACGGAAGAATGCGTTTTGGCTGCGAACATCTTCCAAAAAACTTGGCATCTCTTAACCATGGGCAAAAACATCTGGAACCACTTATAAAAACCACCCCGTATCTGCATGAACTTTTTTGAACCCCACTGCTATTCCAAACAACGCGTTTTTCTGGACCATTCCAATTCGCCTCGTAATTGTAGGGGTGCGTCTGCGATATTACATTGACCGCGAAAGCAGCAACGGCAAAAATACACATTCGTGCATCAACACGGGCATGCCAGCAGACGGCGTATAAAATTGCGTGCCGATTACACAAAGAGAACCCAGTGTTTTGACTGCGAACATGAAAAATCAGCCGATTACAACACTCCGTCCGGAGGTCCTGACCTCCTTCACGGAGTAACAAACCAGTCTGGTATGTTGACTTCATGGCTCCTATTACTGTATTTGGGGCTATCATAGGATGCCTAGGCCCTTTTTTTCTACCTTAGTTTCATATTTTTCTCATAAATCCGAGAACCAACAAATTAAATTGGTACGGCCTATATTATCACATTTGCAAAACAAAACATATGCTGTAAATTGTTTGCTGTAACCTGTAGGGTCCTCCTGTTGTTCCATGCCTGGTTCTGCAGTGCCTTGTGGTCCTTCTGTAGGTGTTTAACCAGCGAGGTGAAGTAATCCTTCAGCAGCTGCCGACACTTCCCCTGGATCTCTGATGGGAACACCTGGGAAGAAGTACATCTTAGAGACAATATACTATGAACAACAGTTGTCTCAACTGTCATATATCCAACTTCTTCACGTTTGGGAACGCATTGTAGATACATTTCCCTGTACTCTAATCACGCATATGTGTAGATATGTAAATATTGTACATTTGAGAATGCATCTATAGCAGCGACACCTGTGCTGCAGTGCAATGTGAACCAGTCAGAATTGCCCTGAGGAAGGTGACAGACGGTCACCGAAACGGTGACTGAATAAAAGACTTGGTTGTGTAAAAAAGAGTCACTTTACTAAACCAGGGGTAGTGTCAGTGGGAGGATGACTAGACAACATGCAAAACTTGACCAATTGCCAGCGCGCACAGAGCGGTACAACAGAAGTACATTACCGTACCTTGTTCACATTTTAAATCATGAATAGTCTGTGTAAATGTATGATTTTAATATGATTTAATGACTGTTTTTACAACACGGAATGATGATCAGGATTTTATTTCACTGTCTAAAGCTTTTATTCACGCAATTCAGCCTTGTGGCTGCCTAGTGATGGAGCTGTATTGTGATTTGTGTTTGTGTTTGAAATAAACCAATGATATATAAGTGTCTTAACAACCCTATGAAACTACTCACGGACTGTCGTTAAAGCTAATCACCAACAGAAGATCACTTTACATGAAAGAGAAGACCTAAGGTACAATAAGTTCACTGTGAAATTCTATTCTATGTAAAAATATGTCACAATAACATTTAGCTTTATGATAATTTTGAAGAAGACTTACCTCACTCTTTGGTAAGATGACATTGTATTTGTCTGCAAGAGATCTACAGGGACAGAATGGAAAACACTTTTCATTGGGAGCACTTAGTATAATCACCTGTCCATGTACAACACAGCTACCAGAAATACACAGCTATACAAATCTACAGCAACAATCACAAGCTGAGGACAGAACATCTCTGTTCAAGGTTGTATTCATGTACATGTGTATTTACATATGACATCCCATCTATAGTTTTCAGTGTCAGAAAAGATGATACTGCCTACAACAGTCAAAATCCTGATGCAATGTTGATCAAACATGCAACAAAAACTGTAAAAAATCCTGTTTCAACCAGTATGTTCTGTTAACATTCTCCTGGGGATATCCTTACACACGTCTTCTTTCTTCCTCCTTTAATGTCTAAAATCATAATAATGATCATTCTGGCATATGCATTTTCCCCTTAGCGAAGTGAGGACAGTTGCATAAGAAAAAAGTGCCTTTCCCAAGGGCACAAGATCAGTGACATGGCAGGATTCACACCCGAATGGTTCTGAGCCGATTGCTCTGTCTTTACATCACAAGACCCCACATTTATTACACACAATTCTCACAACATAGCCTTTGCAATCTACTATTATCCACACCTATTTTTCCTGGGCACCAGTCCTGCGTAGTCCTCCCCACAGTGCCTACAGAAGCTGGACAGCACAGTCAGGTTGTTGTGTACCTCCTTGTCTCCATCTATCAGTGCCTTCAGCTGACTGGCTACCAGCGGTAGGCCTTCCTTGTCTGTAAAGACTCCGGCCACTGTCAGCTGAGATGGGAGAACAAAAAACAGACTCGGACTATCAAAGGGGTATTATGTAACATTTTGTAACAAAAATTGAAATATCTTCATTGAAAAAAATCTTGTGTTTATTTCCACTTTTGAAAGTATTTGTGCAATTAATTCACATTTCTGACATTTATGGTTGCCCACGACAAGGCGCCACCACAGACATTTGATAGCATTTCAGAATTTTTGCACCAGATGCTATTCAAGACTTTAGTTTGTCAGTGCATAACACATTTTAGAGGAAAATTTCTTACAACAGAGAGAGAGAGAGAACACTTATCGCTCTCCTTAATGAGAAAGCTGTTCACTACTGTAATTCACTTTATGTTCACGGCAGCAAAGGTTCGCAGTCTGAGAAAAATGGAGGTGTTCATGGAACAATATGTTTACAGTGGCGGCAGGTTCAGATAAAAAAAAAGTCAGTGAATCATTTGTTATGATAAGTTTGTGGTACAGAAGTGACTGCAAAAACTGCAAACAAGAAAGTACCACAAAAAAAAATCAGTAATTCACAGTAATTTGAACACCTTGACCTAAGAACAAATCCTGCCCAAATCTCTCACCTCAGCCACCTGTCGCAGGTCCACCCTGAGTTTGTCTCCCTTCTCCTTCTTCTTCTCCTCCTTGTCATCTCTGCGTGCCTGGAAGGACTTGTTCCATGTCTGCAGGAGCTGGGGGGTGAACTCAGCGTAACGCTGGTGGAACAGCGAGCACAGGTGCACCGCACAGCTCACGTCTGACATCTGACAACAGGGAAGGAGGTAAACATTTTGTACTGGTGCAATAGCTCAATCAGGTAGAGTGCTTGCTTTGTAACCGGGAGGTTGTGAGTTAAAACCCCAGCCGGGTCATTACTTTAAAAATAGTACATACTGCTTTCTCTGCTTAGCACTCAGCATCTATGAAAAAGAGTTTGGGAAGGTCAAACACATCACAACTCTGCTGTAGTGCTTGCAAAACTGTGTGGCCCAAGGGCTACAGAAATGGAGATGGGCCCCATCCCTATGCTCGGCACAAAGTGGAACGGGACCTTCATTAACAGTGGCCTCAAACTGTTGAGTGTTTTGTAATTAGGCTAGTTGACCTGGCTAGCTAGCATAAAATCGAAAGGTAACGGGTTCATTTGCTGGTATTCCTTGTGAAAGGCACATTGCACATTTTTTTCACTCCACAAAATCAAAACAGAAAAATACCTTGAGCTTTGCTTCCACAAAGGAATTCACCTGTAAAACAAACAGACAAAATATAAGATATTTTTGTGGGAAGAAAAATGCGTACACACTATTGACATATCAATCTCACAGAAAATACAGTTTAGCACATTATGATTAAGGTGCCTGGAAATTCAGTATTTTCACGTTGTGAACAAATTAAGATATACAGACTGAACACATCAATAAAAGAAGAAACAGAGGACTTACAGCTTCTCCTATGTACTTGGTCAGGTTCAATGAGTTGAACTCCTTAGTCAGAGATTCTCTCTGCTGCTCTGTTATTGTTTTCTACAGGGAAAAAAACTCTTAATTCTCAAAAATCTGTGTTAAATATATAGTTACCAGTAAGAATCATGAAAAAGGAATATGACATCTTTCATAGGTCTAATGTCTTGAAATTGGAATACTGAAACTTTATCTACCAGTTTCTTGACAAAAGCTGTATTCTTCTTGAGGCTGGAGTCCAGTTTGCTGAAAAATCCTTCTTCTGGCCGGTTATCTACAACAAAAAAGAATCCACAATTTGGGTAAGTAAAACTTCTTGTGTGGGAGTTACATTTAAACTTGCTTCATAAAACACAAAATAACTTAATATTGCCATTAGAAATAAAAGAATGGCTGATACAAATATCGCGCCCTACATGCACCTCGTGTGTCATTGCAAGATTTAGTGGGAGTTGGAACTACTGCAAATCACTAGATATTAGCGGTTCTTTTATGTTCACGGTTTTCTTGGTCACTTCTGTATCGCAAATTTAGCATTAGGCCACACCAATTTAATTTCTTGGTTAACAGATTCACCTGTTTCATTTTTTTCTGATTTTGCAAACAAAAAAATTCAGAATCAACTGTAAAATGCGCATATTTTGCCCTGAACAGTTGAAAACAGTCCTTTTCTCCCTAGTTGCTACAGTTATTCCATCTATCAATGCAGTGGTATCATCAAAAGTTCAAAATTCATTGTTTAAATTTTGAACCAGTCTGGTGTGTTGACTTTATGGCTCCTATCATACCATTTTGGGCCATAACCGGATGCCTAGGCCTGTTTTTATTTTTTCGCCCGCCCGCTCCATTATTTCTCTAGAAAAATCCGTTAACCAAGAAATTAAATTGGTGTGGCCTAAAGGGAATATAAAGTGATTTGCAGTAAATAAGAATGTACCGGATGGATTTTGAGACCAGAAAAAAATAAACGGGCCCTGAGAGTACCTACCTCCAGCATGAAGATTAGTGGTCCTGAGTTGCTTCTTCGCCCTGATTCTCTCTTCTGCCTCCACTGCCATCTCATGGGCCTGTTTCTGTGGGTACAGGAGATGGTGGAAATGTCAATCTCATCTATCAAACATGCTGGGATAGTTTCAACAATCAAGATACATTGTATCTCACTGTGCTAGCCAGTGTGTCTTTTCATCATTTAGCAGAATTTTGCCATTCGCAACAAACTAAAATTTCGTCCAATCCGTCATCTTTGACCGACAAAAATTAGCATACAAAGATATGGAAAGAGATCATTATACTAAGCTTAATCTACCAGCAAAATTTGCCCCTCAAAATGTAGGAAATAGTGTTTCAGAGGGTCAAGTTTTCCTTGGGGAGCAAGCCCCTGGACTACCACCCGCACCTTTGGCACTGGACTTAACATTACACATTTTTATATCAAACAAAATTGAGTTGATGGAAAAAATTCAGGCTGGCTACAACACTGGTGTATCTGCAACATATTTTCCACTGGTTGACTAGTATACCGAAAAAAAGCTTTAGTTTGTTGTGCCAAATCATAATACATATAGTACATGTATGCTGGAGTGGCAGACTAATTAGCTATCAGGGCCATGTTTTTGCAAAAGAGCTTTTCCCAAACTGGATCCTTTTACTACATGCACTAGACAAGTAGGTTGGAAATGCAGAGGAAAACAAGAAATCTTCTAAAGGAAGGACTGGCCAACCTTTTCTTATCTAACAGTACTCTATACTTTAAGACTTACATGTACATAATGACATGTAAAGTACATCAGTAACAAGACCACCTGCGTTTCTCGTACCACTAACATCTTGTCCAACCTGGAAACTCAGACCTCATAACACCGTCTAACACACAATCTCGATGCCAGTTTTAGTCAGGCGAATACATCCAATCCTTCACATGTCCCCACTGAGGCTATCTTGCTACATCTTTCTGTGCTGTTATAAATCGTGTCAGCCCCCGACAGACATCTAGAGGAATATCATGATATCAGAAGGTCTCTGTGTGCCTATCACTCAACCTTTGCCAGCTTTAATAGACCGAAGGGGGAAATAAGAAATTCCCAGTCGAACTGGCCTTCCAATAATGAAGGATGACACCCTGTACTATATATACTAGTACATCTTTAAAGGTTGAAGTCAGGATATTATTAGAAAGAATATATTACTTCTGCAAGACAGGAATCAAATAGTAGCTTGGTTTTGGGCTTAATAGACCGAAGGGGGAAATAAGAAATTCCCAGCTGAACTGGCCTTCCCATAATGAAAGATGACACTCTATGGCAAATATACATCTTGAAGATTGAAGACAGGATTAGGTAGAACATATTACGTCTACAAGACTGGAATACAATATAGCACTTTTTAGCAGCTTGGTTTTTACTTCAGCTTTAATACAAAGCTTCATCTTCAAGTTAAATGTTCAGCCTATTCAAAACACCCCATTCAAAATGGAGACAGTACCATCTATACATCTTTACAGGTTGAAGACAGGATATTATTTGGTAGCACATATTACTTCTACAAGACTGGAATCCAATACAGCTAACCAATACAGCTAAGCTTCATCTTAAGTTAAATGTACAGCCGATTCAAAACACCCCATTCAAAATGGAGACAGTACCATATATATACATCTTTACAGATTGAAGACAGGATATTATTTGGTAGCACTTTATTACTTCTACAAGACTGGAATCCATTGGCTTAAAGAAAGCTTCATCCTAGAGTTAAATCATAAATGTACAGCCAATTCAAAACACCCCATTCAAAATGGAGACAGCACCACAGATCTATGTAGCTTTCCCACTTTTATAACATTTCCTTGAGTTGTGTTGAATTTTGCTAGTTATCTGTCCTGTGGGTGGATGTTCCCAGATACATTGTATGCAGTATGCAGAGAGGGAAGCATCTTCAAGTTAGCCCAAGGAAAGGCTGCTAGATCGATTCTCTACTCGTCCTAAAGGAAGCAATCCATGAGTTACAACATTCCTAACAACATCTTATGCAACAGCTTCTGTACTGTATCAGATTGCTGCTTCAATAATGTAACTTCAACGCAGTAATTCTAGCAGAATTCCCTGCAGTAATTCCTGCCAGAGTCATATGCTGTTAAAGTAATATAAAAGGTGTCAAGGTCCTTCAGTCACTTGAGAGCTTTGTTTTATAGCAGCATCAGATTTGCAGGGAAATATGTATGAGGTGCAATCGCCCAAGGACCCCTGCATTAGACGGGCCGGTAATGGTTCCAATGGGGAGACAAGGATCACACGTACATGTACTTATGGGCACTTGGAAAGGAATTTGTTGTTTCAAGAGAACAAGAGAATAAAAAAAGGACATGTATGTGTGTTGTAATTGAGGCTGATATTACAAAAATCAAAACACACCGGTACCCTGCCTTAGGTGAGTGAAGGTAACATTGGAGATGTACAGGTATGTAGACATTAATAATCCATATAGCTGGATCAAGAACTGGGTGGTTCCATACATAATTAAATTGAACATATTACCTGCTCTTCTTCTTTCCTTCTTGCTTCTTCTTCTTCCCTTCGACGCTGTAGAAAATTATGAAATGGAACGTCAATTGTTTTTAATTTTATGCTATTTCATTTCCAAAGATATTTCAAGAAATCACTGTCATACAGATGATACAATGATTAAGATCATCATAAAAGGTTAGAAATTAAGCTACTTACTTGTTCCTCTTCTTGTCTCTTCTTCTCTTCCTCTTTCCTTCGTTCCTCCTCTTCGAGTCTTTTCTGCTCTTCTTCCGCCTTTTTCTGTTCTGCCAGCAATCTTTCCTCCTCCATCCTTTTCTTCCTCTCCTCTTCTTCCTTTTTCAGCTCCTCTTTGGTTTTCTTGGGTTCCCTCTTGGAGTCTTTCCCCTTCTTGTCATCCTTACCCGTAGGTTTACCCGCGGCAGTCTTGTCGCTATCCCTGCGGTCTCTACGGTTACGATCGCGGTCACGGGAGCTCTTCGGCCTGTCGTCAGGCCTGTCACTCCGCCTGTCCTCCTGACGCGGTTTTCCCGCGTCCTTCCCGTGGTCACTCCGAACCTCCCCCCTGGAGTCTGCACGTGGTCTGTTCCTATCGCCATGACGACCTTCGCCGCTCCCTCTGTCCCTCGCAGACTGCGGCCGTTTGTTGCCGCCGCCGCCATTTTTTTCCACCCTGTCCTTTCCCTGCCCGCCGGTTTTACTATTACGACCGTCGCTCAGTTCGTCTTTACTCTCCTTCCGACGGTCTCGGAACCTGCCACCCCCGCCTCCCTCCTTGGGTGGTCTGTCCCGACGGTCGCGGTCTCTTTTAGGACCATCATCCTTTGCTGGGGGAAGGTCCTGTGATTTGGCATTAGATTTCAACTTTGTGTCCGGAGCGCTTTTTCCTTCTGCCTTGTCACCCATCTTGTTGCACGCAACTTGGAGACCTGCCTGTTTTGGTACTTTCAGAGCTACATATGACTTCTATTCAGTCATATGGAATGCCCTAGAAGGATGCAAATAAGAGATTTGAATTATATGCTACGAAAGATCTACCATGCCTGTAACAATAAAAATGTATCCAGATGCTTCATCACGAACTTGCCATTGAAATAAAAAATCAAGATTCATCACAGATTTTCATAAACATTTCTTGAAGTTATGAATATTTAATCATGTTTTAAATGTATAAATCATATATAGAAGATAATGAAAACATCAATTTCTGACAGCAATGACCTGCTGGTACTAGTTCTAGGAAACAATATTGTTGACTTTGTGTGTCAAACAAGAAGACAATCGTCGTCAACAACTACATGTATGGTGTCAGTTTCCAACACTGTTGACGTGTATAGTGGGTGTGTGGACGAAACGTACCAAAACATTTTTGAAGGTCTCTCATAACATATCTACTCCTCAATCTTTCTGATTCTTTGTGGTTCACAAATATGTTCTACACCGGATTATAATAGATCAAGACTAGAAAGGCTGATGGTTTCGTAAACGGGATTGTAACAAACTTCCCACCGTGGTTTAATACACCACAAGTCATTCAGAATCAGGACGGTCCAGCCACATCAAAACAACAGCTGTTTACTACGGACATATTCGCCCCCAAAGCTCGCCCGACGTCTGGTTAAAACGTTACACGCTCCCGTGCCCTCTGCTTACCTGTTGACGCGAAGCTCGGCGTCCGCTAGCCCATCTCGGCCGAACTTTGGACGACCAAATCCGGAGTGAAATTTTTTGCAGAACTCGAACTGAACTTCTCTTCGGCCAACATGGCTCCTCGCGCGCTGTGCATGACGGGATGGGGAGGTCAGGGGTCACGGTGCACAGCTGGCGGGAGATTTGCGCGGGTGTTTGCGTGTCAGTCTTCTAACATAATCTTTCATATAAATTTTGTGCGATTAAGGAAAATAGGTGAGTTTTTGCGGCGTAGATTGACTCATTTAATGATTTACTAGTCCAGCATTTGGTTTCGTAGAAAATAGTACTTGTAGGAGGGTATTTTCTCCAAAATTATTCTTGCGTAGCTTTTTGGGGGTGGGGGGCAAAAAAAATTTGCTCGTTGGCTTTAGCTTTAGGAGTCGATTTTCTTGGGTTAGTAGATAGTAGATAGTAGATCCTTTCAGCCAGGTAGGTATCCATCCAGTTTAGGCTGCTCGTTGCTCTACCGGACTGTCATTCCCGGCCTATGCGGGCAATCCAGGGCCGTGTGATTGTACATAATTGGATGACTCTCCATGTATTTATCAAGTCTGTTCTTGAAGGCATTTACCGAGGGTGCAGAGACCACTTCTTCAGGAAGACTGTTCCACCAGTTGGCCATTCTGCTTGTAAAGAATAATGCCCTTGTATTCCCCTTGAAGGTCTTCCTTATTATTCTCAAGCTATGACCTCTTGTCCTTGAATCTGCTTTTTGTTGGAACAGGTTCTGTGTGTCAAACAGACCATGCATGTATTTGTACGTGTTGATTAGGTCTCCCCTAATTCTCCTGTAGACCAATGTTGGGAGTTTCAGAGTTCTGAGTCTATCCTCGTAAGAAAGGTTGCTCAACCCCGGAACTCTTTTTGTGGCCCTTTTTTGGACTTTCTCTAATTCAAGCATCAGATTCTGTCTGTACGGAGACCAAACAGAGGCTCCATATTCTAAATGTGGCCTAATCAGGGCTTTAAAAAGCAGGAGAAATACTTCTTGATCGATAAACTGAAATGTTCTCCACAGTAGTCCTGTTAACTGGTTTGCCTTGTTTGCAATTGTGTGTATATGGTCCTTAAATGTAAGGTCTTTATCCGTTAATATACCCAGGTCCTTCTCCGTAGTCGTTGCTGCTAGGGGGATACTCCCAGATGTGCCTGCCATTGTGTATTCAAAAACTGGGTGCCCCTTTCCAATTCGAAGGACTGTGCATTTTTCCGGATGGAATTTTAGTTGCCATTTCATGGCCCATTCTTGAAGATTTTGTAAGTCCTGTTGAAGACTTTCACAGTCCCCCTTCTGTACCACTGCTCTGAATATTTTAGTATCATCTGCAAAAAGCCTCAACATACTTGTTGCAACTTCAGGCATATCGTTGACGAACAACGTAAAGAGAACAGGACCGAGAACACTCCCTTGAGGGACTCCACTCACTACGTCTGCCCATTCTGATTTACTATTGTTCACACAGACTCTCTGTTTTCTTCCCTGCAGAAAAGAACTGATCCATTGAAGAATATTCCCTTTACATCCGTAACTCTCAATTTTGGCTAACAATCTCTTGATCGGTACAGAGTCAAATGCTTTTCTAAATGGACAGGGTTATATACATGTATATGGTACTAACTCAGTAATGTTTACTACCTTTTCACAGCACATATTTCCTTGGAGACTGATCGACCTGCACCAGAAATGGACAGTGAGTATACAACATTTTTTTCTTCTTTTCAATCATGATGAGAGGGTCTGAATGGGGGAATCATGATGAAACACTAGGAGCGAGTAGAAACAGAAAAACCCCTGACTCCCAGGACGCCGGGAATCAAACCCGGACAGCCAGTCCCAGCGTATGAAGCAATTCACAAACCGCTACTCCTGACCTATTGGACTGGGTCAGTTATATTATTTTACTAGTGGCACTTGAACCCCACTGTTACAATCTGACTGGCAATTATGGTAAATTCAAGAGGACTGAAAATTCAGGCAGGCCTGCAACACTTATCGTTATTGAGTTATTCTTGTGTGCAGCATAATTTTGGAACAACTTCTCTGGAATGTTCTTTTGTATCCATGATTCCACGGTGTGTCTTACAAAACTAGAGTTTTATAGAAGGGTGATCACAGGTAACGTTACATGGTTTAGTATGTCCACTTGTCCGACTCGAGTGTCCTCTATTTTTCATTAGGTGACGATGACTACCCTATGGATTACGGCCTGGATGCCCTCACCTCACTTATGGATGAAGATGACTTTGGCAACGTGTTCGACAGAGATGAGGAAAACGCTGCCGAGAACGACAAACCGCCAACCCCTCCTCCCAAACTTTCCTTCGAAGACGCCCTAGCAGGGCCTTCAGAGCCCCATCATAGCAAGAGGAAAGTTAAAAGGACTTCCAAGGAGCATGAAAACAAGACCAGTACTAACCGTAAAAGTACAGATGGTGAAAAAGAAAGACAAGGGTCCAGAAAAAGTACAAAACAAGATACTGACAGAACTAGCCAGGGAGGACACGGAGACACAGAAGATGATGAAGCTAACAGGAGTAAAGAAGATTTGGAAGGTAATGTTACATATTTTACAGCTGTGTAATACTGTACTAAAAAGAGATGAAATGATATAAGGCCACACCAATTTAATTTCTTGGTTAACGGATTTTTCTAGAAAAATAATGGAGCGGGCGGGCGAAAAAAAATAAAAAAAATAAAAACAGGCCTAGGCATCCTATTATGGCCCAAAATGGTACGATAGGAGCCATAAAGTCAACACACCAGGCTGGTTCAAAATTTAAACAATGAATTTTGAACTTTTAATGATACCATTGCATTGAAAGATGGAATAACTATAACAACTAGGAAGAAAAGGACTGTTTTCAACTGTTCAGGGCAAAATATGAGCATTTTGCATTTGATTCTGAATTTTTATTTTTATTTGCAAATCAGAAAAAAATGAAGCGGGCGAATCCGTTAACCAAGAAATTAAATTGGTGTGGCCTAAGATAAAACCTTCCAACTAGAGATGGTCGCATTTACTTAAGAGTAAATACAGTGTATTTCACTTCATCTCCCTTTCCATGAAAAGGGACTTTTTGTGATAAAGTTTATTCTCCTTTTCTCCTGTTCGCAGAGGAACTAAGGCAGATGCGAGAGAAGATGATGATGTTGGAACAACAGCTGAAGAAACAGAAGTCACAGGATGAGACAAGTCCGACTGTCACCAAGAAGTGTATCCTTCATCTATTTTATCCAGGAGCACGTCATTTGACGCCCCCCCCCCCAACAAAAGATGTAGCCCACTCCTATATATACATGTTCATTTGATTGGGCAACCTTTTGCCTGATTATCTCTCACAAAGTTTAACCAGTTGGTTTTACCATGCTTTCTTTATCCATGATGAGCTATCACTATCAGACACACTTTTACTTCCAGTAAATCTAAGGCCAACTTCCAGTACAAGTACATGTAGTTCTAAAATAGATTAAAACTATGGATACATAATTTGGAGCGCTGCCTGCACCAGTGCAGGTATGCAAAAAATTGATTTTGAGGTCTCCTAGACTCTGTGTTGTTTTACTTGACACAAGCTCTTTCCAGCCACACCGGTTAACCCCTACCCCAGTCCGCCACAGAGCCGCCCACAGAAAACCAAGACAGAAAGTCAAAACCGTCTGGACTTCCTTACAGGACCTGCCAAATCTCCCAGTCCTTCTCAACGGTCAGAAGAAGAACCCAAGAGAAATGGAGATCGACTCAGTTTTCTTAAAGGAGATCCCAGTGTAGCTGCCAGCACTCCCAAGCAGAAAGTCAAAACTAGTCCCAAGAAGAAAAGTCCAACAGAGTCATTCTATAGCAACGGTGGCGGCAAGAAACGGGTCGCACATCAACCAAAGCAGGAGAGAGGAGGTAGAAATTTATTCTAACCTGTTGTTAGTTGTTGTGATAGGGCTAAAAATACACGATTGACTAGAAATGCACAGATGATTGTATTTTCTTTGTGGGTTTCTATTTTTCATTTACCCTCTTTTCTGTCCATACAATGGACAAGTGGACCTACAGAAATTTAACAGATATTGTGTCAATTATTTTTTTCTTTGTGCTGTTTGAAGTATAATTGTGTAATACAGTATTGTAGTCCCTGATGACAGACAAAATTTTTAAGTATGTAAAGAAGGCTAGAAGCATGAACTAATAATCTATTTGCAGAGATAGTTTATAAAAAATTGTAATTGTATCAAAACCTGGTGGTAGACTAATCCAGTGGCTTCCCACTATAGTGGGAAGAAAACATACTATGCTTTTGTCAATGTTAGAAGAAGACACTGGTCTCGCAGGGACTGCTCTATGTCTACCATGAGGGACAGGGGGTACTAGAATGACTTTATCAAATGTATCTCACCAGATTATCCAAAGGCATGATGACGATGATGTATCAAAACAGAAGGCTGTTAGCATATGTGTTTTTCACGATGAATACAGACTAAATACGTCGATGAAGGTTAGACATCCGGTAATACGATACGCCAAAAATTAGTTACTCAAGCAACTGGATATGATTTCAAAATCATATCCAGTTGCTTGAGTAACTACTTTTTGGCAAATACAGACTAAAGATGTATTTTTCTTGTTCACAGATGGTGAGAGTCATGAAACAGGGACCCCCAGGCCACTGGGTCTGTCTGTCAAGCACAACAGGAATCCCACCACAGGTGTCAAACGTGAACTCAGCCCCTCCGCTGACACCCTGGCTCCCAAGAGAACCAAGCTGCTGGAGTCAGACCCAGTCCTGGTGGACAAGTACTCTCAGATCAGGATATTGTAAGTGTGCTACTTATAACATGTTGGCAGAACGTACATGTACTTTATCATAAAAGTTCATCTGTGTTGATAGTTACATGTTTAAAGTTAAAACTTTTCTTCTAACACAAGGTAAATGATTTCACCTAGAGCTTTCGACCAATCGCTCTGGTCTTCCTCAGTAGATTGACAGTAAATAAGCGAATACAACCAAAATTTACATTTTGCTGAAGTGTTACCCAGTATGCACAATACAGCACAACTTTTGCACGTGTGCAGTACGATCTGCCAATGTGCCAGAACTTTTTATTTACAAACATAAGTCTGTATAGAGAATTTTTTTGATTCCAGTCTACAAGAATCCAATATCTATCAAGTGCAAGAGTCAGAAAAAAAACATTGACACAATGTTTCTAGAGAAGAAAATAACACATGGCTTTTATTTGGTGCATATGTACATAACTGTATCTAATGAAAACAAATCGTAAACTAAATTTTAAAAATTTGTTTGTCTGATCTTGTTCAGGAATCCTAAGATCTCGTCTGAGACACTGCGGACCAAGATGGAGGGAAGGAAGATGGTACGCATGTCTGTCATCAAGTCTCACATGAGGAATGGAGAGATAGAAGGGGACTGGGTCACCATGGGTGTCCTGGTCAAGAAGATACCGCCCAAGACTTCCAGCAACGTAAGAACTATGATTAAAAAAATAGTTTTTTTTTTTTTGCTAAACGCTAGATTGCCCATCAATATATCAGGTTGCCATCAACACTGGTTGTTTACTTTACAAGGCAAGCCATAAGCCAGGCCACCTGTAAAGGTATCGCTGACATGCTAACCGAGGCAGGATACAGTTTATTTCATAAGCTGTAAGCCATACGCTGTATTACAAACTCAGAGAAGCCTTTATTTTATCATTTTTATAATAATAACAACCTATAATTTTTTTTATAAAGTGCAGTTATTTTTCTTGTAGTTTTGACATGTTGCAGTCCTTAAACTATATTGCCCAACATGCACATAGTTAATAACTTATCATTGTACATTTACCGGTATGTCTTTTGATAATACAAATCATAACTAAACTACAGTAAAAAAGTGGCTTTTTATGGCCAATTAGAGCATATAAAGACAAACTGTACGCACAAACACAAAAGAATATTGTCAACTTTTACCTCATAGTCTATCGTGTTAGTTACCTGACAAATGTTTGTGTGTGTGTTTTCAGGGTAAAACCTTCAGTATCTGGAAGTTGAGTGACCTGCGGGACTGTTCCATGACGGTTTCCTTCTTCCTGTTCGGGGACGTCCACAAGAACCACTGGAAGAACGACGAGGGCACGGTTTTAGGCCTGTGCAACCCCAGCATCATGAAGGCAAGGGACAAGGTGAGAGGGACATGTAATATTGTTCAGACATTAAAACAAAGATGGCAGTTGTGGTCACCTTGGAAAAGGCGGCTGTGTAAACACTAGTTTGAAAGTGGCACCATCTAAGGCTTGCCACAATGGCTTACCTCCTACAATCTGTACTGCAATCCATATCCCATGTTTATTATGTTAACCTTCAGTTGCAGAAGCAAAACATATAGTTTTTGCCCTGTTTCTTCTTATTCGGCTGTCACCATGGTAACTGGTGCTGTAGCAGACAACCGGTGGTGTTGGATCACATTATGTAGCAAGTAGGAAGGGCTGGTCACCATATATATGAATGTGATTGAGTAAGAATACACAGAGAAGTAATTTATTGAAGTAAACCATCCCCATAAAGGTAATACATTAATATGCAAATAGCATTTGCATTACAAGTGTTACCTTTCTAATTTTCCTCTGGATGATTTAATTTTTGCAGGGAGACACAGATGTAGCTCTGACTGTGGATAACCCTCTAAAAGTGATGGTGATGGGCAGGTCTAAGGACCTGGGCTACTGCAAGGCCACCAAGAAGGCGGGAGGGCAGTGTGAGAATTTCGTTAACAGGTCAGTACAATTGTACTAATTTTTCACATTGTACTCTCTTGTACATTGTGTTGTGTCTATATGTTTTACTTTGATTCTGAACCTTTGTTGTGGAGGGTGTGAGTTATACATGTGTTTTATACAGGGACCAATGTGAGTACTGTGAGTACCATGTCCACTCTCAGTACAAGAAGTCCAAGGCAAAGAGGGGAGAATTCAACTCAGTGTAAGTCACAATCTTTTCAGCTAGAATGGTTCAAAGATATCAAACATGTTGATTGCAGTGTACAATTATTGGACATACGGTTAACTTGAGTGTATATTGACAGTCATATCTTTTGTATTTTTGTGATGAAGACCTGTCTATGAACATTACACTTACTCTGCCTGTAGCATCGGGCCTCCGGATCCCAAAAAGAAAATGCTTCAAAAGATGATGGGCAAGAATGAGAGCTTCATGTATGGAGGACACACCTACACTACCAGCAGGTAATTATGTTTATCTTTGCAGAATGAAAACATTGTTTTTGCTATGTTTCTTCTTCTTCTTCTTCTCCAAAAAAAAGGTCAATGACCTTGACCGGAACTGTGTCACCATGGTAACTAGTGCTGTAGCAGACACCCTTTTGTATGGGATTACATTATGTAGCAAGTGGCAGGACAGAGCTGGAGGGTCTGGTCACCACTACAACATATATAATGTGTTATAAGGCCACACCAATTTAATTTCTTGGTTAACGGATTTTTCTAGAAAAATAATGGAGCGGGCGGGCGAAAAATAAATAAAAATAAAAACAGCCCTAGGCATCCTATTATGGCCCAAAATGGTACGATAGGAGCCATAAAGTCAACACACCAGGCTGGTTCAAAATTTAAACAATGAATTTTGATTTTGATTTGATTTTATTGATACCATTGCATTGAAAGATGGAACAACTGTAACAACTAGGATGGAAAGGACTGTTATCAACTGTTCAGGGCAAAAGATGAGCATTTTGCAGTTGATTCTGAATTTTTATTTTTATTTGCAAATCAGAAAAAAATGAAGCGGCGAATCCGTTAACCAAGAAATTAAATTTGTGTGGCCTAAAGTAAAAATAAAAAGAACAGTAGTTTGTTGGGCTAGACTGTCTCTATGTTAAGGTAAAAATTTTGCATTTGCATATTTCAAAGTTTTAATAAGATATGGGAGTATGTATTTGTTCAGGCCTTTGAAAATTTGCTAGAACCTTAGTGAGAAGTTGAGTCCTACATAGTGTTTAACATACCTGTAATTGTCTTTGCTGTTCTTTAGCCCTGCTGCTACAGCCAATAAGAAGAAAACTCAGGTGAACTTGGACTTCCTCCGTGTGGCCGGGGCACGGTCCATGGACGCTGCTGTGAAAGCCAACATCGTGGGCAAGATGGAGAAGAAGAAAGATGAAGAGACGCTCAAGAAACTGGCAGCCCCTTCCCAGGCAATGTAATAATCTGCATTACTCAAGTCTAATGTCTTATTGAAATTTGGTCATGTATGCAATTTTCATCTGTCATGAAAGTTCATCTGTGTTGTTTGTTACAATTTAAGTCACTCCGGTCTTCTTCAATAGACTGACCCAGTGAGACTTGTCATGTGGCTTCTTTGAAGTGTGACATCAACAAGCACGTCGGCAGAACGTACTGCGCCTGCGCAGAACCCCATATTTTTGCGTTTTTCGTTGGGTCAACGTTGCATCAGAATTTTCCTGTTGCAGAGCATATTCTTTCCGACACAACATTTGGAAACTACTGTCGAAATGGTAACCTTATATGAGCGAATACAACTTTATATGAGACATTCTGCCGAAGTGCTATGTACAATACATTACGGGTTTCGAGCAGGTGCAGTACGTTCTTCCGACGTGCTACATCAACACTGGGTCAAAGGTACAATGTATCTGGCAAACGATATCGGCCCCCGTCACAGTTGAGTGATGGGCCCTGATGTAAATCACTGGATCATTCTATTGAAGAAGACCAGAGTAACTGGTTGAAAGCTCTAGTTGAGAACAATTCTTTGTGTTGGTACAAAAGCAAATCTTCATCTGTATTAATCAGCCTACATTATGCCTTTTGTAGTAACCCAACAGCCTTGCAGACTGATGCCAGCTGTAAGCTACCTTATATCTAGTAACTCTTACACCTCAGCCCTGGGTGTCTAAGTTTAGGTGTCTCTGAAAGCTATGAATCCTTTTGAGTCGAGAGTTTTGACACTTTGATCCACACTGAGTATACTTCCATCCACAGGCAGGAGTTGCTGTGTGCTCCCACGGTGGGCTCCATGAACCTGATCAAACATCTCGGCACAGAGGAGAAGAAAGGTGGGCGATTAGAAATGATGTTAGATTATAGTTCTGTTTTCACAATTGTGATATTGTTGTATTTGCTTCAATTTGTATGTTTCAGAGTGGCTGTTTCATCAGTTATATACTGTTGATTCTTGATTTCTTGCAGTACTTTTATGTTAATTGTTTTCACGATCACTTCTGTATCATAAAGTTATCATTACGGTTATCAAATCAAGGTAACTTACAGTACGCCTGTAGAGGCACTTTCCTTGGTGCTGAATTGCTTATATAGTTGCTGTCCTTAGTGCTGGATTGCTGATCTTATTGGGCAATCTGTTGTAGGAGTAATAGTCCTTTCAAAAGTAATGGGGTCCTTTTGGACCAATGTGAAATATATGGCCAATTCATTGGGGCACTTTCAATGCTATAACGGGTGCTGTGTTTTCCTATCAAGCAAGTTTAAACTGTAATTTCCAACACAAGAAATTGGACTTACCCAAATTTTGTCAGGTCCAATCTTTGTCAAGGAATGTATTTTCGAAAGTTTGGCTAAGTACAGTGTCATGTGTTGAAAATTTACAGTATAAACTTGCTTCACAATGATTTCAATCAACTCAAATGAACTGTGTTTTTTCCTCCTGCAGCTCAGCCCAAGGTGAAGCCGGTGTCGGCATCAGAGCTGCTGAAGAGTCACAAACAGGAGATGTTGGAGATGAGGAAGAAACAACAGGCTAACAGACAGCCTTCACAAGCACAGGTGATGTGTAACATTTGCAACTACTACTATTCACATCATTTAAGAAAAACTATGCTCAAAAATGATACATGTACTTGAGTTGTAAAAAAAAAATTCTGTCAAAAGACCCAAACATGTGCTATAAAAACTGGTAAATAGATTATCAATGTTTGAAAGGGTACAATGGCTGCAACTTAACAAATGAACTCTGGTTACAAATGATGTGTTGACAGAAATAAGCTAGTCATTCTATTGATAACGAGTAGCCCATTATAATAGTATTGCTTTCTGACTACCAGGCTAGTGCTGCCGGGTCCAGTCCTGAGACGTTTTATCCTAAGCTGGGAAAAGGACTCGCCAACTCAGGAGACATCGTGATGTTTGACAGTCCATCACAGAAAGTGTCCTCCTCTCAAAAAGCAATGGTAAGCTAGTCTTCTTTACTTCTTGGGTTTTCCAGCAGAATTTTTTTCTAAATTTTAGACGTCATTCTGCATTTTTCAAGATGGTAAAAGAAAAATTACACAATCTGTAATTTTTTGTATTATAGGTTGAGAAGTCGTAGTATAGAGGCTTGTGTATTTGCAGAATATTGAAAAAAGTATTTCTGCCACTTAGATATGCTTTTTTATGAAGAAGTGTACTCTCATTTTTCACCCGTTTAACTACAGCAACGTGCAATAGCCAAGATCAAAGTCAAGGGCCCCTTGACCCCAGATAACCCCAATGCTGTGAAAAAGAAGGTGTCACCAAAGGCTCAAGAAGCTATCAAGTCTAAAGTAGAGGAGGCCAGCACAAGCCAAGGTAACAAAATAAAACTTAGATATTTCCTCACATTGCATATGACATTTGAGATGTCCTGTGTCAAGTTTCCATAATTTTGTTTTATAAGATTACCAGTAAGACTGAGTTTCACTTTTTTTATAAATCCTTTAAAGTCAATATTTTTTGTTCCTACTAGGAGACACTTCTTCACCTCCTGAAGAAGACAAGAGGAAAGCCAAGCTGTTTGGTGAGAAGATGGACAAGAACTCAGAGGAATACAAGAAGCTGGTCCAAGCAAAGTCCTCTCATTCTGGAGCACTGTCTGAGGTCTAATTTTATAACCTTTTCTTACTGCACTGACACTCATCATACACTTCTTTGGCAATACATCTAGAATAGTAGATTGAATGTACATGTAGGTGTTTCTTGTTGTTTTTGAGATTTGAAAAAAATGGACAACCGGTATTTGTTGCAGACTATATGTACTGTAGTAATATAATGACGTTTTCTTGTCTCCCTCAGGCCCAGTTAGAGATGCAGGAGAAGTATTTTGCTGAGCTGGAGAAGAAGGAGAAAATGGAAGACAAGATGGCCACCATCTCATACGTGAAGTGCAAAATTGTCAGCTGCAAGAAGGTCAGCAGAATTTCAGACACTTTACCTTTCTTTACTTGGTTATCAATCTGTCAAACATTTCGATGTTTTTTAGATTCATAGCTGTTGCTCTAGTTATTTTGCACGTTATAATGTAGAATGTTTCTCTATGACCAGTAGTTCTGCCATGGACAAACATGTTATGTCTACTACCATAATTCTGGCATGTCACATACTGGAAATCATTTTTTTTCACAGTACTTCTATATTCACGGTTTTAACGGTCACATCTGTACTGCAAACGTATAACCGTGAACAAATAATTCGCTTCCTTTTTTCCTGCACTTGTTGCCACCGCAAGTATATGGTTCCAAACATGTCCAACTTTCTCAAACCGCAAACTTTTGATACCGCGAACTTTTGATACTGCAAACATAAAGTGATTTACATTCAATATCACCATCAGAAATCGATCTCCAATGCAATGTCAACCACTAAAATGCATTCTGAAATACCTAAAGTGTGGATACCTGGGACTTCCTGCACTTGATATCTCTCTTAACACACAGTTTTTTTAAATAGCGTGTACATGTACAATGTAACCTAGAAAATAAATGTTTACGGAGGTTAACTTTTCTTGTTTTTCACATCTTATTCAGTGCAAGTACACCTACTTCAGCCCGTCTGAGACCTGTAAGACAGAGAACCACCCCCTGGTGTGGCACGAAGGAGTCAAACGTTTCTTCAAGTGTATGAACTGCAGCAAACGCTGCATCTCTCTGCAGAGATACCCCAAGGTGGCCTGCAAGTATGTGCCAAAATTTTATTATGTTTACCAAAGGTTGCTCAGTTTCCTCTTCTCCAAACACAATAGGTCAATGACCTGAACCAGACAGCAGTGACCATGGTAACTGGTGTTGGGTTACACCATGTTGCAATATAATAGCAGGAGGGATTAAGACACCTGTCACCATTTAGGTCACCAAGGTGACCATTTATTATAGACCCACATCGTTATTACACTCATTCAGTTATTCCCATTTTTGCATCCAGCCAACTTTTTTAAAAATCATTTCTTGTTTTGTTGTTCTTTTGTAGTTGGTCCCCTCTTCTTGTATAATTATCGATTATAAGTATCGTCAGATATAACCTTAAATTGCAGGACTAGAATGTAAACATTGACTAAAACATATTTTTTGTCATCATTTTTTACAGAAACTGTGGAAGTTCCAAGTTTGAGAGGACAACCATGTTGGCAGTAAGAGCTTTTTCTTGTTTCACCTTCATGACTATACTTCTGACATTTGCTTTGCTTCCATCAATCCATTCCTAATTTTACAAAAGTAATTTCCAACAACTGTTTCTGCCATTACAGGACAAGAAAGGCCCCAAGCTGGACTCGGAGACGCTAAATTTACGGGGGGAGGATGAAATGTTCCTCAACAAGCTCTAGTTATGCTGGGATGGATGAAGAAGACTTAAAGCATTGAGATACGATTATCAAAAGTATAGCAAGCAAACAACATCAGTATGTAACTAGGATGCCAGTTGTATGCAGGGGAGTACAAGACAAAACTTCTCAACTTTCACAGTATGAAAGTTGCCCAATGCTAAGAATGGCTGGAAACAAAACACTAGGAATTTTAGGGCACTTTTAGATTTCTATATAGTGGAGACACAAAGTAACGTTAATTGCCATACTGTAATAAAGGGTTAACTTGGCACTTTTATTACATGATATGTCATTTTAGACAAACTATTGTCCATATGGAAAAGATAGCATCAGGCCTCCCTGAAAATACCTGTTTTTGTCCAGGTGATTAAGTAGGAAATGCGATTAATGATATAAATGTTTCATCTGAACACTTTCCAGTGGCATGGAACAGTGCTTTTATTGTTTTTAATAAGTGATGGAAATCTTTTTTTTACTCCTGATGATTCTTTATAACATATTTCAATGTTTGAAGAGTAGAGTGAACTGTAGAATTTTATGTAGCTTCAGGATTATGATTATTATAGGAATGTGAAAAGTTTAGCTTGTAAAGACTTCTAGTCAGAAAAATTATAGACTTTGGGTCTTTCATAGACCCATGATGATACATGGTGATATTGCGATGTGTATGAGTTGTTTACACTACATTTGTAAGCAGCATATATTTGAAGATCTTATCAATAAAAGTTGCATGAGAAACTTATTATGGTCTGTCCTTAGTGCTGAAATGGGCATCTTTAGCCCATATACAGTGTTAAGTGCTTTTATTTGATTTTCAGGACTAAATCAGTATTTTGGAGGACTGGCTGCTATTTATATGTACCCTCTATATTGTAGTATCTTGGGTGTTATTTTATTCCTCAAGAGCTCTATGTAATGCATGCATTACATGTAAGTTATCTGAAATTTTAGTAACATTCAGTGACAAACAAAATGCATTCATTGAATCTTTGCCTGTTCCTCAAAGCTTAGAGGAATCATGCTTGGGAACCCACAAATTAGTTGTGATTAGCCAAAGACAAAAATTTCGCACACATTTTTCAAACTCTGCACAAAATAAGAGACTAGGCTTGGTTCAACTTCAAGATGATGTGTTCAGCCATTGTAAACGTCCCTCCCCATTTTCAAGTGGAACAGCCCGGAAAGTTTGACGTCATGACAACAAAGATGGCTGACGAAAGGAAAAATTGTTTTCGTCTTTGGTTCTCGGTCCAGCGGCTTGATTTGTGCGATGATAGCCCCGTTTCTCCGCCTCTGGAAGTCTTCATCCCGAAGGATGCAGACTCGCACGTCGTTCGGACGATTTTGAGGGAAAACTTTGAGCTGAATCAGCCGGATTTGGTGATAAAGTTGCGGAACAACAGGTACGTGTATAACGGTACCCACGAATTCCATTTTCCATACGCCCTCCTCATAAAAATTATTTTTAGTCGCAGAAAGCACCCATTTGGCATGGAAATTTACCTCAATGATCTACTGGACATGGAGATGTTTTAACGCATAACTTGGGAGTGTTCAGAATACCACCGCGATCTCTGTCAGAAAGTGAGGTCTGGGCTGACACGAGGAATTTGCCTTCTGGAACAAATTATTGGGCTGCTACAAAAATAGCCTGGGGGCTAGCCGTGGACGACTCTGGTACACCTTTTTGCATGATACCGGCATTATCATGCAAAAAGGTGTACCAGAGTCGTCCACGGCTACCTGGGGGCCAGACCCACAGTACACTAGGTCCAAATCCTGTGTGCACAGGGATAACTTTGAAACTTTGAAAAACGGTGGTGGGGGGAGGGGGGGTGAAGGGGCTAAAAATCAACTTTTGATCCTACCCTGGTTCCAACCCTCTTTAATAAGTCCCTTGTCCACATAAAATTTTGCTCAAACTCGCCTTTGTACATGTAGTTCCTTAATTAAGTCCAGATTTGCTCAAACCCTTCCTAGTTCCTTCCATATTAGCTCAAAGTCAAACTCCCCCCTAATCCAATCCAGCCTCATTCACCCCCTTCTACAATTACTTTTTGTGGAACAACTGACTAATTTTGCAATAATATCAGATTATTATCTGGCTATAGTCCATTGTAGGTCATTAGCCCCGTAAGGTAAGGTATACTATTGTGTTTCTCTCCTAACAGAGGATCTCTCATCCCCATCAACCGCGAGATCCCGCCCAACTCCAAACACCGTCCGTACGCGCTGGAGGTGTGTCGCCGGTACCAGCACGTGTCCGCCGAGCCGCGCTCAGTCGTCATGCCCAGCTACTACCACACCGTCCGCGCCAGGCTGCAGCAGCTGGGGGGCAGGATAGACCGGCTGGAGCACATCGCACCCGAGCTCAGAATCAGGTGGGACAATAGTGTTGTCCACTGGACTGATATCCCTAATGTTTTCTTAAAGGCATCCAATGCAATTTCAGGGTAGAAAACTGGATATTTAAAGTCAATTTCTTGGTCATTTTTTTAGCATAATAAGTTGAATCAATCCTATCCAATGGCTTACCGATATCTGTGAGGCAAAAATGCAATATCATTGATGGTAAACAGTTTCCTGCTGTACCTAAGAATAATGAGACATCTCCTGTAGCTGTTTTGGGGCTATTGATTCAAATGATTCAAGTATAAAATGATCACCATAATGTGCTAAGAAATGGCAGTAAATGCTAGTATCAGACAGATTTCACATGATTGACACATAAAGAAACTTTTAAGATGGACTGGTCTTTAATCGCTGAGTCATGTATTGAAGTTCATTTGAAGTTTCATTGTATGCATGCTAAAACATATATTAATTGTGATGCTTATTTCATCATCATGCTAACTTGATTACATAATAACAGTAAACACCCTAATACTAGGTACCCAGGGACATTGCAGCATATTATTTCAATCTTGACTGAAGGAGGAATATCTAAAGAAAACTTCTTTTCTGCACCTTCAGGAGGACTGCCCGTCTGGAGGCTGAGATGGACGAGCTGGACCAGAAGTTACGTTTCCTGAACACCAGACTACAGGAGGCGGAGAGGTACCAGTGGCAGGGCATGTTCAAAAGACATCCGCTGTGGTGACATCTACACTGGATGGAGAGAAAACTTCACCAAGGGAGGGACCACATGTTGGAAGAAAGAGGGAAGCGTACCAAGCATCTCAAATGTGCACATAGACAAGAGCATGAACAAGGCTGTTTGCCATGGAACCTGGAGCAACCAAATGTTTCCTGGCAAAACAGCCGTGCAAAGTTAATGTGAAATCCAGGATTGCAGAGGAGCTGAATGCAGAGCACCAGAAAAGACAAAAAATCTGACCGACCATCACATATCCCTGCATCATCATTTCTTCTGGTTTTGCTCATAGAAAATACCTTATATAAATTGCTTTAAAAACAGTATTATTTGTACTAGTATGTAAGTGCACGTCTATTCATTCACGAACAAAAATATAGTATGTAGGCCATAGGTCAGCCAATATTCATTTGCTGTTTCTAAAACAATTATATGGTAGAATACATTGGTTTTCAAAGGATTCTTTGCCTTTTCCTCTTTTATCTATTCTTACAATACCAAGAGCTCACTATCCTCAGTTTCTGTGGATGCTATATTTTGATGGCTACTACATTGTACATGTTTTTTGTACAGGAACTGTCAAACCAGATGGCAAGCTTTCCATAGTTTGGTACAAGTTAGAAACACATAGACAAAACATTTGTGAAGATTTCATATTCCACAAAGAGTAGCACTCAGTGACTCACAGTATTAAAGATGTGCAAGTCATCATCAGTATTGGTAGTACATTCATGTACAAGCAACATCTGCTGTACTTTGTAAGTGTAACGTATGTGGAGCCTGGTACATGTGTATGTGCCATGTGAAAAGAAGTACCTCTGGTGGCATTCCATCACACGCATCATTTATGTGTAGTTTTAGATCAAACTCTATAAGAACTATCACTCTTTTTTATTACATCTTGTACATGAATATCATTTTAACTTTTTTGAAGGCTTATGCAAATTATCAGTAGGTAAATCGCCCAACTGTGCCATGTGAACTGTGCCGCTTTTTGCCCACCACTTGCTGGCTGTGACATCATGGTCATTGCTCATATACAAATGTACAATGTGGACCAATCAGAGGTATTTTACCTAGACTAATATGTACATGTAGTGTGATAAATGTGTAAAAAATACCATATAGGAGCAAGGAGGGTTTTTAAACCGCCTTGATAGGAGAAACAAGACATTTTATATTGGCCCTTGACAGTACATGTAAATCTTGTATGCCCGCTGTATATCGTCTATTTTTGTGTCAAGCTCATTCTCATATATATGTTATGTATTGTATACATATGTTATGTATTGTATGATAGACTGATAGTAGATTATAAGTTAGGTAAAAACCATTAAACAAGTTCATCAAGATTGAATGAATGTCAGAATCTTTGTGTGATACAGGAGTATTGGTGAATAAGTGTAAAGAAGCAAAACATATACGAATCTGATCAGGATCCTTTCCGAATCTGATCAGGATCATTTCCGAATCTGATCAGGAACCTTTCCGAATCTGATCATTATCATTTCCAAATCTGATCAGGATCCTTTCCGAATCTGATCAGGATCCTGTCCGAATCTGATCAGGATCCTTTCCGAATCTGATCAGGATCCTTTCCGAATCTGATCAGGATCCTGTCCGAATCTGATCAGGATCCTTTCCGAATCTGATCAGGATCCTTTCTGAATCTGATCAGGATCCTTTCCGAAGGCTGATCAGGATCCTTTCCGAATCTGATTCGAATCCTTAATTTCCGAATCTGGTCAGAATCTGATCCGAATCTAATCCGAACCTGATATGAACTCGCGATTGTGGGAATGACAGAGGCTTCCTTCGCGATAGCCTGGTATCCAGTCCGATCGTGATTGGGGGTATTGGGGTGTTTAGGCAGGCCGATATACTCCTCTGCGGGCGAAGTACCCTGGCTGCCGAAAAAAACGGTTAGCGGCCTGTAAACTTGGCTGGCACCCAGGGTACACGATTCGTGGAGGGCTAATTAATCTCTCGTGAAATACACACCGGGAAGCTTATGTGAGGCGGGCGGGCCAGAGCTCTTGCGGCCCCGACCACGAATCAGACTGGATACCAGGCTACCTTCGCGAGATATGGCGCTTTTAGAAACGGAGCTTCCAAAACGGTGGTGTGATACGGGATATGAATATCCATTTTTAGAAAAATAAAACTTTTGAGTACTTGATACTGTGGTCTGGTGTAAAGTTCTCATTATACAATCAAAACCAAAGACCACAGAGTTCACCCGACACTCCAAAGTAAAGATTTATGTTTACCGTTTCTGGTAGCACTTCTTAAGAACTGCCATTCAAACATCGACTTAAAACTTAGAAAGAACCTATCTTGCTTATAACCTATCATAGTCAAGAAACGAAAGTTTTAAGTCGATGTTTGAATGGCAGTTCTTAAGAAGTGCCACCAGAAACGGTAAACATAAATCCTTACTTTGGAGTGTCGGTTGAACATGTGGTCTTTGGTTTTGAGTGTACATGTATAATGATAACTGTACACAGTATTAAGTAAGTGGTCGAACTTTCCGCTGAGCCTGTTTGGCATATAACTGGGTCAGGCGGAGCAGCTATCTTCTGCAGCCCCGAAGAAAATCTAGCCTCCACCAGGCCTTTCTATGGGATCGTAGAATTCGACAAACAAAAGAGAGTAAAATTGGCCAAGGGAGTCCGGACGCGGAAGGTTGGTTCTTTCAAGGACATTATGTGTATAATGTCCTTTGTTCTTTCCTCTGCGCGGTCAGTCAAAACCCAAGGCGGTCAAACTCCCCTGGCAAATTTTCTCCTATATATAGCCAGCGTAGTTAAAACCCGCGACAGCCTGGACACCAGGCTATCATTAATTATTAGTCTGACCACATTCCAGATCCCATCGGGATCCCATTTAGATCCCAGACCCAGTTTTGGAGACAACAATAGCCAGGCTATTATTTATCTATCAGTCTGACCCCATTCCAGATGCCAATGTGGGTTGTCTTCGAAACTAGGTCCGGGATCCCACTGGGATCCCAGCCACGTCCGACCCAGTTCCGAAGACAATCCCAGTGAAATCTGACACATTTCCTGATAACATCCCAGGGCGACCTGGTGTACATGTACATGTGGAGGGCATCCTGTCCGATATAAAAGACGGCCAAAGTTCTCCAAGTGGTCAGTTCGTGAAAAGTGGAGTCCAGACATAAGTGGTCATAAGTTCGTTCGTACACTGCGGTCCTTTGTCAACGGCTGATACTTGAAGTAGGTTTTGTTTATACAAATGTGATACATGCATACACATTTACCGTAAATGACATTACGTCTATACTAGTATGTAACTGCTTTGTACTTCGAGTCTAGACGTGACTCCTTATATACTTTTAGTCCGGCTGAAGTATGTGGTGTTTAGTTTTGAATGTATTCAATCATGTAAGAAGCTGTATACAAGAACACAGTACCCAGTGGTCGAAGTTTACACTTGGCATAGTCGTGGAGTTTAAGAGTACATGTAGAAACTTTGGAGTCTTACGCACAGAAAATGCCCTTGGACTATAAGATAGGTTATCCTACGAACTGATTTGGTAGAATCAACATGTGTGGGCCAAAACGTACTACAGCATTGCTAGTATTAATAAAATAACCGATGCTAGGCTACGCAAAGAATTAAAACAAGTCGTCCAGGCAGCCATTTGTTTTGTTCCGCCCGGTGCATCATGGGTATTATACCTGTGCGCAGGTGTCAACAAAAAGGTATAACTGACTCAGGGGGAATTCCGACCTATTAAGGGACAGCACAGGAAGTACTTCTAGTACTCACAAGACGAGTGTGCCAAAAGGTGCAGTAGATTTCTTTCTAAATTAATTTCGTCCATTTAAAACCTTACGTTCGGGCTTGTCATGTGTCTATCGTTGTGATAGAAAAACAGTCGAAGTCTATACGTTACTTCCGGGTTTTCGTCTAACTTAACCCTGACCGCCTGGTAGTGAAAAAAGGTCGTCCGACTTATACTCTGCGTCTTACGATGTTCTAGGAAGACAAGAATGGAGGAAAGGCACAAGAAAATCATAAAGAAGAAGTACAAAGACCTTACCAAGGATCTTAGACCAGACGAAGTCATGGATCATCTAATACAAGAGGATATCTTCGACTTTAATGACCTTGAACAGGTGAGAGCAGAAAAAGTGAACAAGTTACAAGTAGAGAAACTGTTGAGTATCCTCTTCACACGAGGTCCTAATGCCTTCCGTGTATTTCTGGAATCGCTGGAAGAGCGTTACCCTTGGTTGTACAAGGATCTCAAGACAGCAGACGAGGAGTCGGCAACGAAACAACCACTACAACAACCACAACCAGAACAACAATCACAACCAAAAGAGGACGAAACCACGACCAGCTCCAGCGAGGCCAGGCACCCCGAACAAGAGACGACGAGACCATCGTCCGACCAACTAGTAACGCCAGAGGACGAAACGTGCCTAAAGCGGCCGCTGCCTCAGACAGGTACACAGACAAGAGAGAAAGCGGTAGTACAGAGGGCTGGCAGTGGGTTTGGATCTCCATTGACAGGTAGGACTTAACTAGAATTGTTTGTTTGTTTGTTTGTTTGTTTGTTTGTTTTAGAATAGTATCTACCATGTTTCTCTTTCCCCGTTTATATATTACATATTCTCTCCCTGTCACATATAGATACATAGTAGTTTTAAGTAGAGATAAAAAGTTAGTACACATGTAGAACGTAGAACCTCATGTTAGCATATGGTTTTATACCATTCCTCAATACATTCTGTACTCCCTGTCCTTGTCAATGTCAGTTTGGAATTTGCCCTCGGGCATGAACTTGCAATAAAGAACGTACATATCAGTCTAACAAATAGATAAATAAGAACATAAACCACTGAATATTGACAAAAATGATATTGAAGTACATGTATAAATCATTTTCAAAGTGATGTACATTTCTAGAATTCCCAATGCAATGCTTCAGAAAAATGTTGTTTGAAAACTATGAATCGTTGAAAAATCTCCATCCTGCAACCATATGCAGATGAAGAAAAGGTCGCTCAGGAGATGGCAAAATTGCAAGTCAACAACCGTCGGCAGTACATGACGGTCCCACCTGAGGTCAGCAGCAGGCGAGTCACGGAGAAACAACTCAACACGCTGGCTGGGAAGTTTGGTGAGTTGTCGAGGTTTTGTGACGCGTTCACTGTAGCATGAAAGTAAATATAACAGTCTGTATAATGTGACAGTGTACCTGTGTACATTGCACCCAATATTGGGCTACACACATCAAGTATAGTACGTATTGCTACTAACAATGCACGAGTTCAGACAGTGCTACCAGAAGACAATTGTTAGCTTGCAGAAACCCTGATTCTTTATCAGGGTTTGAATTACATGTACTATACTGTCGTAGCACATTTTTGCCTGCCTGTGCTAAGTCCTGGTCATGATACCCAGGCTAAGTCCAGGTCATGACAAAACATGATGAACAGTCAACAGATACTGTAAAACAATACTAACGTTGAGGTCTTGTTGAATGTCATACCTAGTTTGCCCGGAGTAAGTAATACAGTGTAATGACAAAGTATCTCTGTGTTTATCCAGGTTCTGAGTGGGAGAACCTGGCCATACACCTGGACCTGACGAAGGCAGACGTGGACAGGTACAAGGCAGACAACCCCTACAACGCCAGGTCACAGATATTCTCCATGCTGATGGGCTGGAGGGCCAGGAAAGGCTCGGGAGCGACCGTGGGAGCGCTGGTCCGCAATCTGGAGGACTTTGGCGTAGCACTGGACACGTTTGAGTTCTTAATTCAGAAAAGCTAGATCAGGCCAGTGTTGTGATTTCTGATCCACAAGAAGGCCTAGATCTAGATCTAGTTCTTAACGCATGAAAGCTAGATCCCTCAATCTTCTGAATATCGCATTCACCAAAAGATCTAGTTTTTAACTCAGAAAAGCCAGGTTAGTGTTGTGGATCTTGATCCACAAGGAGATCTAGATTAAGAAAGAGAGAAAGAAAGAAAGAGAGAGAGATGATGTGCCTTTCTAATTTCCTGAACAAATGATGTCGCCATGAATTGTTACACCTTAGAGTTTTCTTTTTCTTTGAACGAACAACAACAGCAATACGTTTCCTTAGATATGTACATTTTAGTCATAGTTTCTTATTGATTCATGTTGGAAAATAACCAGCATGTCAAAGGCGCTAGATAAATAAACGTTGATGAAGAATATTGTAAAGAAATATCATATGTATTTTGCAATTGGAAAGCAAAATGAAGAGTACATGTAACGTTACTTATAATCATGAAATTGAAATCACGATATTGCAAGTTTCTACAATATGTAAGATCTGTGTGTAAGCCAAAGCCCAAAAAATGTCTCAGAATCATGAGATTGCATACAACTAGCAGTAAGAACCAAAACATCATTTACCATGATTTGTGGCATTGCAGTGTATACATATATAAACGATATGAATGAACAGTCGAACACGGATGCAAATTATGCCTAATTGTGAGTTAGGTTTCAATCACTGCTTGTTGGAGTTTCTTAGTTCAACGCTGAGAGCTAAGGGTTACTTGCCTTGTTCATAGATTAAAGATAAAAAGGGCCTTTACTTTTCGTATTGTTTCGTATTTCGTATCTTATGACGATTTAAGTAATTTCTCGTGATCTTTTAATTAACTGTGAGACCTCGATGTGCCTGTATCCAGACACTGTCCCAGAGCTTACCTGTGTAAGAGGTCAAGAAAACAACCTAATACGTTACCTTTCACCTTTTGTAAACAAAACAAAACAGCCCCTCAGGTGACCCGGAGGTCACTTCCTACTGCTACCAGGTGTTTACTACCGGTAAACAAATAGCATAAGCCGTCGAAACGGTCGGGGAAAAAACAGTCGTGTCAAAGAAAAACCTAGCACCCACATCATATATATCAATGTTCCTCTCAAATACATCGATTTGCCTTAACACATCAAGTAACACTTTTGAAGCATGTTATTCATTAACTCGGGCGGTTTGTCTGCAAGAATAAATGTCCAGAAAAAGTTACTAAGTCAGGTACTAGTACATATAGCAGAATTTCATGCACAAGTTTTGGCGATTGTCCAAACCATGAATATTTGTTGGAAATTATCAAGTCTGGTATCGCAACTGGGACCTTTCTAGTACTCTTTCTTACACAAGGCAATATGCCTGTACAACGAGTCCTTGCAGTAAGGACTTTCAGGACTCTCTGGACTTTATTTCAGTGCCCATGTCATGATGTGTGGCTTTGTAACATGATTGTTTGCGTGTTTGTATATGTATATGTATTGTAATGTTAATGTGCATTTTGTATTTACTATTTTCTATGTACAAAATTGTAAAAATCAGTGTTATTCAGCTTGGTTGACATGTGAACTGGCTGCAAGGCTGATTTTATTAATAAAACTTGAACTTGAAACTAGATCGTACGGTAATTTGAGCATTGGTTGTGGGGTAGAATACTTCCGGGTTTGGGTTGGTAGAGGGGCGGACATTTTGGTACAGATCTCAGTGGGTACAGTCCGTACACCTGTGCAGTTAATACCTACAGAGCTGCCCTGGTACGAGGACTATGTCGTCCCAAATTTCTGCCCGTTTCCTACTGTACCACAAGATATCTCAATACCTGGTTGTGAGCGATGTTAGGAGCCTCCGAGCCATGCTCGCTACTGACAACAAGTTAGAGCGAGCCAGACTCGGGAAGGCCGCCGGTGCTCACGAAATTTTTATCAAGTTGGAGGAGGCCGGTGAGATTGGCAGGGGTAACCTCGGTCTTCTGATCAAGCTGCTGACAACTCTAGGACATAGAAGGTTGGCTGAGGAAGCAAGGAAAGTCGAGGAAGAAGAAAAGAAAGATCTTCAAAGTGAAAATAAAAGAAGTAAGTGTGGTTAATAGACAGTTTAATAGACAGTAGCGCCCACTGAAAATCCACGTTACTTGCTTGTAGTTTTCTTGCCATGCTGGTATCCCCTTGAATCCGTCACCAAATAATTAACGTTACGGTCATACTCGCACCTTCTCAGCATCATACAGAACAACATGTTTGCCATGTAGTAACAGACAAACCATGTTACGGAATAGAGTTTCACAAAGTGTGCTTTATTATCGCTTGTGATTATTAGAGAAAGACGACGTGGTCGACAGTTTGAGGAGACTGAAGGTCCGACGTGAAGCAGACAAGACCAGCAGCCGTGTGACAGAGCAGCAACTCTACAAATTGGCGGGAAACTTAGGTGGGTCACAGGGCCAGTATGACTAACAATATTATACTTGACGTTCTGACGTTACAGTCCGCCATGTGGAGGTAGATAGCCTCATTGTCATGTCTTCAGAGAAGTAGATATTTTGGGATGATAAGATACTGTTTTTATCTAACAAGATACTGACACTAAGAAATTGTTCATTGTGGAACTTTGAGGCCGCAGAGCAAACCATGTATATATTACTTTTTTATCCCATGGCTTTGTTTTAATATGTTAGCATTGCTGCATACTCCATTGGTGAAATGACATATGTCTAATAATCTTCCTGGAGCCCTTTACATGTTCAAGTAAACTACAATCAACTGCATACTGTAAATAACTACAATTTCATACAATGGCAGCATAAATAACAATTCTCGTGACTACTTCCTCATAGCCGTGGAAGTGAGGAAAGTCGAGGAAGAAGAAGAGTGTATGTAAACAGTGTGCATGGTAACGCCTAGCAGTTTTTAAATTGAAGTAAATGCATATTTTAGAAACTATTCATAATCGCGTGGATCCGGAATTGGCCGTAGGTTAGTAGTCGTGCGGTAGAGCTGCTATAAGCAGATACTAGTTTTAGATGTATTTTGCGAGTACATGTATCTGTTAAGATTGTGATTTTGCACCTTCTACGGTATCTTATCAAATAAATGATATGTAGTGAATGAAAGATTTTGTATTAGGAAAGATGACTTTCTAGATGATCTTTTTAGATTAACGGTTGTTGATCTCGTGTAGCCTGTGTTTATACAAACCCTCGACCGGGGGTTTATGAATCCCACCCGTGGGGGGGGGGGGGCGGCAAACCCCGGACCGTTACCTGGCGTAATGTAAATACACAGGTGGGGCATTGTTACTTGGTGCGTGACGATCCGAGTAACGTTACACCAACTAAAGTCAAAGGTTATCCAGGTAGCCAGGTAACGGCCCGGGGCCTCAGAAGGGGAGGGGTACGGAGGGCCAAATGTTGCAAAATCACATAATATGTATGATACATATAACGTTACATGCATTTTACACATACAAATGGCCGCTTCGAACAGACACATGTATACTTCTCCGATGTAACGTTACATACACATACATTGCGCCACCGCTTCATTATATAATTATATAATACATGCATCATTTTACACATCAAATGGCTCTTCACACACACACCGTTATATACACCGCTTCACACACACACACACACACACACACACACACACACACACACACACATACACACACATCGTGACACACACACACACACACACACACACACACCGTTTGTTTGTTTGTTTGTTTATTGGTTCGCATGAATTTTAAACAATAAAATGAACATCTTACTGACAATAAAATAAAATGCTCGGGAAAGATATTAAGCCATATTGGCCTGTCCGCGATCTTCCCCGACAAAATTAATTAACAACTGTAATAGTGCTGACTACACAAATGGTAATAATAAATAACAATAAGCAAATAATGAATTTGATCAATATGATGAAAATAACAATGATAACAAAACAAAAAATAAAAATGAATAACAAAAGTAATTGATGAATAACGCTAATTAGAAAAGATATATTAAGACATAGGTTAACAGAGGTTTAACTGCAGCAGTATATACATAGGCAGAATTGAAGCAATAACTCAAGAAAATATACATGAATTTCAAATTGAAATCGTAAATAAGAAGAAACGGAAATTCAAACTTATACAGATGAAATCAAAGTGATAAGATATCAAATGTCGGTGGGAAAGGAAAGTAGGTGATTTTTAAGATTTCGTTTAAAGCTAATCATTGATGTTAAACATTTCAGGTGGAGCGGGAGATTATTCCAAGTAGTTATACATTTATATTTTACACTCATTTGGGCTACGGACGTTCTAACTAGGGGGATATGGAAATGGGCACTTTGTCGAGTTTGGTAAGTATGAAAATGGGAGTTAAGATTTAGAAGACCATTAAATGTGTCTGGAAGAGAACAGTTAAGGAATTTAAACGTAAATAGCGTCAGATGAAGTCTGTTTATATAAAAAATATTCAAAATCTTAAGTTTCGTAAACAAAGGTGCAGAATGTGCGTGGAAACTGGCGCCGGTGGCTGAACGAACAAATCTTTTTTGGAGTAATACTAGGGGCTGTAGTGTGGTTTTGTAGGCGCATCCCCAGACAATATTCCCGTATGTTAGATATGGGTAAATTAAACTATTGTATATGGTAATAATGGTTTTTTGAGTAAGAAGATGTTTAAGTTTTCCAATAATACCGATAGTTTTTAAATTTTTTTTGTCTAACATATTTATATGTGCTTTCCAGGTCAATCGATCATCAATTATTATACCTAAGAATTTGGCTTAACTCTCTTGAGAAAGGGGTACACTTTTTAAAAGGATTTTGGCGCTTCTGTTATAGGTTTTATTGCTATTACAGAAAATAAGGTAATATGTCTTCTTTACATTGATTGATAATTTATTTGACTCAAACCACGATATAACCTTTTTCAATTCTTCGTTAGCAGTTTTTACAAGCGTATCAAAATTCGAGTTTGAAAGAAAAAGATTTGAGTCATCTGCAAATAGGATAAAGAATATAATTGAGGATGCTTTTTCGAGGTCATTTATATAGATCAGAAAAAGTAGGGGTCCTAGTATCGAACCCTGTGGGACACCACATTCTATTATTTTAGGTTGTGATTTATTATCATTAAGAGTTATGTATTGTTGTCTATTGGATAGATAAGAGGAGAACCATATTATTGCGGAGTCACATATATCATATCGTTTTAGTTTATTAAGTAGAATGGAATGATTAACTGTATCGAAAGCTTTAGATGACACACACACACACACACACACACACACACACACACACTACTACTACTACTATATATATATATATATATATATATATATATATACTTTATTGACACAACAAAAAGTACAGCGACTTTTGTATGGTCTAAAACTACGGTAGTATACCTACCTTATAGAGTAACACATACTGACAATGGGCACCTAGGCTCACACACATCGTTATGAAAACACACTGGGTCTGACGTGCTGTCACGGTATCGACTGATCCGTCGTGACTGGATATTGGTCTGTCTGTCCTGCATTTGATTGTTCTGTATTTGACTGTTTCTGGTGATAATACATGTACCATGATAGTCCGATCCCTTTGAAGCATTGATAGTATTTGGGTTTCCAATATTTCAATCCAGAATTAAAAGGCATAGTTTCTGTCTACGTTCTGAGAGCAACGGTGCTTCCACCTTGTTACAGGTCCATGAAATGTCATGGAGGTTATATTTTCACTTGCGCTTGTCTGTTGGTCAACAAGATAACTCAAGAACGGCTGGGTGGATTGGTTCAGACGTGGTGTTTGGTAGGGTGTGGCGAAAACTGGAAATAATTATATTTTTGGCTGCGGGTGGAGGAGTGTATGTGTGAGCCTAGGTGCTTTAAAAATATTTAAAAATTACCACCATATGCAGATGAAGAAAAGGTCGCCCAGAAGATGGTAAAAATGCAACTCAACAACCGGCAATACATGAAGGTCCCTCCTGAAGTGGGCAACAAGCGCGTCACAGAGAAACAGCTTAACATGCAGACTATCATGTTACATTTGTAACGCGTTCAATGCAACATGATAGTGAATAGAGCGCTTTGGATAGAGTGACATTGTCACCGAGTAACATTGTACCTAATATTACCTAGAGAGAGTATTGTTATTAACTTTACACGAGCTTGGCCAGTGCACGAACTGTGAACTCGCACCCTGATTTTTTATAATGAATGATGACCTTTGTTGCTCATTTTTGCCACACTGGGCTAGGTACAAACATGCATATATGATGAACATTCAACAGATGTAAGACTAACGTTAAGGTCTTGGGGTAAGTAATGACTAAAAGTATCTCTGTGTTTATCCAGGGAGGGAGTGGGAGATGCTGGCCATATACCTGGGCATGACGACGGCAGACGTATTCAAGTACAAGGCAGACAACCCCCGCAACCCCAGGTCACAGATTTTCTCCATGCTGATGGACTGGAGGGCCAGGAAAGGGTCGGGTGCGACCGTGGGAGCACTGGTCCGCAATCTGGAGGAAGCTGGCGTCGATTTCGACACGTTTGAGTTCCTAACTCAGAAAAGTTAGTGTTGTGAATTCGGGATCTAGGAGATTTGGATCTAGAAAGAAAAACAAAGAAAGAGAGAGAGAGAGAGAGAGAGAGAGAGAGATGGCAGAAGGAGAAGGAGAAACATGAGGGAAAACAATACATTTCTCCCATACTATAGTATGGGTAATACACACATTGGAATCTAGCAGAAGTGTACTACCGTACATGTATGTCCATACTAACAGACAGACATGCCCTACCAGAAGTGTCACAATTCTCTCATTAATCCTGCAAATTAGGTCACGATTTTCACCATTAACATTAAAATCAAGTCTTCATTTTTTCATAGTTCATCCCTTCTTGACCAATCTTGCTTCAAATGTAAAACATTCCTGCAGTTCCGACGGAAATTGCTAGAGAACCTCACCCCAAACCTATGAAATTACTTTTAATTTACCTTTTCCCGAGAACAATGGTTATCTATCACCCGGTCTAGCGTTGCTATGACCACGCCCCCGATGAAGACCCTCAATCAATCTTCACATCTCTCAAACCAAACTAGCGTACATACTTACCATGCTGACAGGTATACTCATTCTTCTGCTACAGATGACACCGAGAGTGACGATTCGGACACAGAAAAATCTGATGTGGAGGATCTGGGTCGTCCTATAGATCCTCCTATTCGCCCAGGTAAAGAAACGTTTATTTCATTTTCCTTCAATCTCTTAGATTGTTGTCAGCAAAACAGACTTTTATGAGTTTAATCAATATAATATAATATGATATAATATAATATAATATAATATAATATAATATAATATAATATAATATAATATAATATAATATAATATAATATAATATAATATAATATAATATAATATAATATAATATAATATAATATAATATAATATAGTATAATATAATATAATATAATAACGACAACATTTAGTTTTGTAACTTTTTCTTATTTTTGTACATAAAATGAAGCAAATAAAACATCTACGATAACTATTTTAACTCAGCATCAGAGCCAATAGAAGTGGAATTGGGAGGCGCAGAGATGAAGGCGCTGTACGATCAAGCCTGTGAGCAGGGCACCCATCTAGTCTTCAACACCCTGCTGATGCTGGTGGGAAAGCACGGAAATGGCAAGAGCAGCTTGCATGACAGCTTACTGCAACTGGAGTTCAACGAACACAAGCCTAGCACTGATGGTATTATGATCACGCCATGTCTAATGACTGGGAAAGAGAAGTGGACTATCACCAAAGGTGCGTAGAGCATGAATGTGTCTCATTTGCTAACATTTCTAAAAGGAACAATGGCAATGAAGGAATAATATGGCAGTATATAAAACCGTCAAATTCGAGCAAAGACAAGTCGTCGACAAAGTACTACTACAACTTGTCGCCCTCTCACTCTTTGAGGTCGCGTTATAAACTTGAACTGTATTCATTGATTGTTTTTTTTATTTATCCAGGGGGTACATATCGCCACTAAGGCGTTTTTCAATGTGCCCTGCGGGCATACATAAATAAAATATACAAGAAAATAACAGATATAACAAAATGATAAGTCAAGTTATAAGTACAAATTAAAGTCAACTTAGTACAAATAAAAGTAAAATTGACCTATTAATGACTTACGGTACATAATTCCTCTTACAGATTATTTCGAAGTAAAAAGTCGACATAATCTGTTCAAGGGGCAAACAATCAACAATATTCTCACGCCCTCACGAAATTCTTATCCGGTTGATGTTAACGCCATCTTTGTGCATTGTCCAAATGTTTAGTTTTACAAACGTATTTACAATCAGCTTCGAATTCATTTAGAAATAGGGGACAAGAACGCAGACTTTCTTCATGCCCTCCGCACGGAGATGATCAAAAAGAGGAAGGAAATGGAAGAGATAGATCAGGTAGTGCCAGAGGAGGAGACAGAACAACCCGGCCTTGGACCGCACCCTCTCCAAACAGATCCTTCAACCAAAGGTAACTGTACAGTTTTAACACTGTTGAGTGTATATGTCGTCGTGATGAGTTCATTCATCCATCCAGGGCACATATATGAAGTCTCTTTCTATATCTCTGCATTTCCATTTCTCCTGAAAATTTCGTCTTATCGTCATATCAGCATACATGTGCATTTGTCTAAGGTATCTAATGGAGAGAGAGAGGAGGGGGGGGGAGAGAGAGAGAGAG
>NW_017804020.1:480992-593146 GCF_001625305.1 Branchiostoma belcheri | reverse complement strand
GAGAGAGAGAGAGAGAGAGAGCGAATAGGCTTTACAAAATAAATATGTTAACGAAATAACTGGTCCACCAATCAATTATGATACTAGTAACACATAATGCCTTATGTTGTGACGTAGGCCACATGGAAGAGGCCGCATCATCACAACGACGTCCAGTCGAAGATAGCCGGTCATTCAAACTAGCCACCAGTACGGGCATCAGTCGAGACCTTTCCCATATTGTCGGCTCCAAGGAACGTCCAGCCATCTCAATCTGGGACTTTGCAGGGCACGGCATTTACTACAGCAACCATCACGTCCTGTACACACATTACGCCATCTACATTCTCACCCTGAATCTCAAAAATCCCCTCAGCGCTGACCTTAAGCCTCAGTCTGCAGAGGAGGAGGATCAGTCTGGTATCTGTGCAGAAGCTCTGCAGCTCAAAACAGAAGGAGGTAAGCAGTGTACCCGTGATTTTGGGTAAGGTCAGAGGTAATTAAGCCACAGAGACAGCCTAGACAAAAGACTATGGGCCTCAATCGTAGACCATAATTCATCATATGCACTGTGGTACACATGTCTGTGTTGTAGCTTCGTTAAGGGTACACGTAGTACGATAAAGGTTAAACATTCTAAAATAAAAGGATGTGTGGCCAATCTCTTGAATGAGTTGTAGGTATTTATAATAATTTCAAATAAGCTTGTGAAAGATGACAGTACACTGTAGCTAAAATATGTTATTCGCTACACGTATAAGACAAAAATGATTTACATAATTACGATGTTATTGCAGAGTAGATTTGACTTGGTTGCCACTTTGTCTATTTCATCGCATACTCAGATCTCGTCGACTACCATCTAGAGTCGATTCGAGTGCACACCAGGCCAAAGAAAAGAGACTTGAAGGATGGCGATCAAGCAGAAGATGACAAGAGGGACAGAGAACCCACTGTCATTGTGGTCGGCACACACAAGGACCAAGTAATGGTAAGGCCCGGCCGGACTGTTTGCGTGAACATAAACGATTCATATCAATAATGTACACATATAGCACTCGAAAGCTCAAAGGCGCAAAGCTTTGCATAAAGCCCTCATCACACATTAGGAACCTTAATTCCTAAGGACTTGACTCCCGACTACCCCTCTACCAATGTTGGCATTGGATTTAGAGTAATCTATAGAATTCACCCTATGCTGCCCCCAATACAAATTCCAAGCAGCTTCTCAACTTTGAATTTTCAAAAAAACGTACTATAGTAGTTGGTTGGCGCAGAAAGACCTAAACCTAACACTCAAAACCACATACATGTATGATTATCGTGATCTCTCACGACATACTCCCAACTATGGTCTGGATAAGGTCGGAAGACATGGCTTTGTGTGCCAGGGCTGAATATGGTAACATAATCATGATATAAATAAAACCAATGATCTGAGCTAAAAGAATAATCATATAGCTAATTACAATTTCTCTGTTGCTCTGGTACATGAACATTGACATAATGATTTATTTTCTATTTCAGACGAAAACGATCACAACCTTCCACGCTGATATCAAGGCACATCTGAAAGGAAAGGCCATTAACAAACATGTGTACGACAGATGCTTTGCCATTGATAACACCAAGCGTGACCCAGAAGATCCAGAGTTGTCAGAGTTGAGAGATGCCATCCTCAATATTGCCCAAGAGCAAAACCACGTGGGCAGGAGAATCCCAATCAGCTGGCTGGAGCTGAAGTCAGAGCTCATCGAAATGACGAAGCAGGGAAGATCGTACTGCAGTCTCCAGGATGTGATTGATGCTACTGACCACTCTCGCGTACCAGAGGGATTCACACCAGAAGAAAACGCCGTCATCATCCTGAGGTTCTTCCATCTGTGTGGAGACATCCTCTACTTCGACACCCCGGAACTCCGCAACTTTGTGGTCCTGGACCCGCAGTGGTTCGTGGATGTCCAGAAAACCATCATCACCATCCCGGAGTACCGACGGGATGGAAAGCCCACGCAATGGGAACGGCTTGAGGATGAAGGGGTGTTAGAGGGCACTCTTGTAGATGCCGTGTGGGGGAACAAGAAGAAACAAGAAGACCTCAAGTGTGACCTCATTGCTTACAAAGATGAGCTGCTGAAGATGATGGAACAGTTCGACCTGGTCCTGCAGTGCAGTCCTGAGAGTGAAGATGGAACGAGTACAGCCACCTCAGCAGACACCACGTATTTCGTCCCCTCACTTCTTACTGCAGCGACGGAAGAGGCGAAGTTGTTCCCCAAAGGTACAAATCGCAGCAAGCCTATTTTTGTTGATTTCAATGACAAGTTCTTCCCCATCGGCCTTTATCATCGCCTCGTCATTGCCTGCATGCGACGTTACAAGAGGAAACCACCACTGGCATATGCAAACTGTGCTAGGTTCGTCACAAACAACAGGAGGCAAACCTTCGTCATCACCAAGGAACGACACTACCTCAAAGTGGAGCTGTCGTCGTCGGTCAAAGAAGAGTCAGCCTGCTTCAGCCATGGTCCAGCTGTTCGTGAATGTCTCGATGAAGACCTTAAGAGGATCATCGGTGACTGGATCCCCGGGATAGGGTACAAGTGGTACTTTGGCTGCTTCTGTGCGGAACACAAAGAGATGGAGCGAGAAGAGAACAGGTTCATCCCAATCACAACTGAGGACGTCGAGGAATGGTTTCAGGAAGGAGAAGCTGTCTGTGATCAGTTTGAACCTGCTACTACCACGATTAAAGACATCGGCCTCGCACATTGGTACCAGTAAGTATGCTTTGTATGGTTCAACCGTGCTTAGCAATGCCTCAAGATAGCGAAGTTTTTTTTCCGATGTCGCAGGAATATGAATGTTTTTTTCTTTGTTGACTTTTGACCTCTGCTATTAATTTTGAATTTACCTTATTAAGTTTTGTAATCTCCATATACCGTTTGTGCAAGTTTTGTTTATGTTTCATTTCATTATGTTATGTTGACCCCAGGAAGAATAGTGCCTAAGTACTAATGGGGATCGAAATAAACAAACAAACACTGGCTCGAAACATCACCGCGAAAAGTACACATATCATATCATATCATATCATATCATATCATATATTAAGTAAAACAGTTGTGACGATAAGTGATTTTTTTTCAATCATTTTTTTTCATCATTGTTTTTCAGAGATGAATATGCCGAACAAAGGAACATAGTCCTGCCACAAGCTTCATCAGGTTGGTGAAATAAACTTTTTTGTTAAGTTAAACAGTCGAGAATGTGGCCAAATAAAGCCACAAGCCCCCAGCCAATCAGAGAGCGCGCCGCGCCATGACGTCATTTTCCCGCGGATGAGCCCCACTCCAAAGGAGCGATATCCATGTGTCTGCAGGTAGATGTAGAAAAGAGGGTTCTAGAGCGATAACAAATGTTTTAAAAATTCATTCATCAAAACCTGACCACTCTATGACAACTAGCGAAAGAGCGTCGTGCGTTACCGCGCGAGAAAAAGAGTCCGATGTTAGGGCACCCCCCGTGTTACACCACGGAATATATATATTGATAAAACTAAGTATTGAAGGGTAGATCATTGTCAAATATATTTGAAACCCATGAGTCGCTTGAAAATCACATTCCTGTAACCATATGCAGACGATGCAGTCGCCCAGGAGATGGCAAAAATGCAACTCAGCAACCGGCAACACATGGCGGTCCCACCTGAGGTCGACAGCGAGCCAGTCACGGAGAAACAGCTCAACATGCTGGCTGGGAAGCTTGGTGAGTTGTCGAGGTTTTGCATTTGTGACGTGTTCAATGCGACATGATAGTAAATAGGTACTCTGTATACTAGTAATCATTGTACATGTACGTAAGCTACATCGTACCCAATATCGTGCCACTCACAGAGAGAGAGAGAGAGAGTCAGAATTGCTACTCAGTTACTGAAATAACATGAGCTTCACCACTGCACCAGAAGACAATTGTGAACTCGCAGGGACACTGATTCTTTATAATGAATGACAGTACATCTACTACACATTTTTACCACACAGGGCTAGTATTACAACAAAACATGTTGCTCAGACATGTTGAGAAGTCTATCGTTTAGGTCACTGAGTTTGTTAATGTAGCTACCGTGTCTCGCGTTTGCCATGAAAATGACAAGGTATCTCTGTGTTTATCCAGGGAAAGACTGGGAGAATCTGGCCATACACCTGGACCTGACGACGGCAGACGTGGACAGGTACAAGGCAGACAACCCTTACAACACCAGGTCACAGATATTCTCCATGCTGATGGGCTGGAGGGCCAGGAAAGGGTCCGGTGCGACGGTGGGGGCACTGGTCCGCAATCTGGAGGAGTTTGGCGTCGCTCTGGACACGTTTGAGTTCCTAACTCAGAAAAGTTAGATCAGGCTAGTCCTTTGAGATGGATCTAGAAGCCTGGATCTAGATCGAGAAAGAAAGAAAGAAAGAAAGAAAGAAAGAAAGAAAGAAAGAAAGAAAAATTGTTGTATTTCTATATATCTAGGCACTTAGTCTAATTAGCTTTCCAAATTATTTTCCATATTTGTATATTCTGCTTATAAAAAATAATGTACATTTGTATGGTTAAGTTTGCATCGTCCTGAAAAGCACCCCCCCCTTCTGCTCTAGGTGGAAAATTGCACATTCAAAATATTTTTAAAATGTTTAAGTCCAAATCTTGAGAATCATGTGCATTTGGACATTGCACATGGGTAGTTCGAGCCCTGATATCTTCTTATTCATTCATGTTGGAAAATATCCAGCTAAATAAATGTAAGGAGGCGATGATGAATATTGCAAAGAAGCATCAGAAGATGTATTTTCAAAAATGTAGAGGACTTTCATGGTATTGAATGACTGAAGATTACTACTATGATAGGTATATATGATGTATGTGAAAACTCCATATAAGCCAAAGGCACAAAAACTGTGCCGCAGAATGAAAACTTGCCCACAGACTGATGTAAACACAACAAATTATTTTACATGTACTTCTTATAAAAAATAATGTACATTTGTATCATGGAAGATCTTTTTTGTGTTGGACCTTAAGTTTTAACCCTAAACAGTACTAGATCTAGTAGTAAGAATCAAAATGTCAGTTGATTCAAAATGTTTTATGGCAATGTTCTGAATTATAGAATAGAATAGAACTTTATTGCACGACAATTGCACATGGTACAATGTATGGCAAACTACATAAGGAGAGTAACAACAATAAAATAAGTGTGTTGAATAAGACCTAATGTCGAATAAAACCTAACATATCTATATCATAATTATTCAAATAATAAGGGATATCACAAGTCTTTGATAAAGTGTTACAATCGAGTGGGCTAATCACAAGTTTCAGTATTTTTTCTAATAACAAAGCATTCCTTTATATATCTACCTATTTTTGCGTTGTGGGGACCATTACATGTAAAGATATATTCAAATCTGTCTCCAACATCAAGACTCTTGAAATCTATGGTACTTGATTCGAGAAATGTGAATAGCTTGTTACGTATAACATCATATTTGGTACATTCCATAACAAAATGAAATTCATTTTCAATATGCTTTGGACAAAATGGACAGAACCTTTGGTCAGGGGCTATATTGTAATATCTACCTGTTTCAATATTCAATTTATGGCTACTGATTCTTAATTGAGTTATTGCTTTACGAATTTCAAAGTTATCTATATCACAAAGGTATGTTTCTTGGTCATAACAGTTTTATGAATGACGTGAAGGGACAGTCGAAGATGATGCATATTTGTTTTTAAAGATTTGATCGCTGAAGTCTGCGAATTTTAATTCTTTAAAATGATTGTTTGCGCTTTGTTCATAGATTAAACTTTCACAGACAGAACACCGAATGAGTCTCTTTTATTCCATGATCAAAAGTCACCTGCGTTTCTCGTGATCTTTTCATAATTAAACCGCGAGAGCTGGATGTAAATGTGCCCGAGTGTCTTACTCTCTAAACAAAGATTTTGGGGTTTTGCGTCTTTTTAGGCTTTTTTTATCGTGCTTTCTATTTTGCACTGGTATTTTTTACACCAAATATACCAGACTAAGTGCAAGAAAAGAAAGCCCGATAAAAAAGCGTAAGATGACGCCAAAAATAAGCCAAAACCCAAACCTTTGTTTGGAGAGTAGAGTGTTACAGAGCTTGTCAGTGTGAGGTCACACCAGTGAGGTCACACCACCTGATACGTTACCTTTCACCTTTTACAAACAAAACAAAACAAAACAACCGCGCAGGTGACCCACAGGTCATTTCCTACTGCTGCCATGTAACTACTGGTAAACAAATATCATAAATTGTGGAAACGGTCAGTGGAGGAAGAAACAGCCGTATCTTGGACAAACCTAGCTTCCACACTATAGCCGTGTTCCAATACACCAAATACAGTGATTTTACCCTGCACAACAAGAAACATTTTGTGAGGCTTGTCATTCATTAACTTGGACGGCTTACCTGTAAGAATGAATGTCCAGACCAAAAAAAAGTTACGTACGAAATCAGGTAGAAGAATTCCATGTACATGCTCTGTTACCGATTGTCCGAATAAATGTTTGTTGGAAATTATTATCAAGTCTGGTATTGCAACTGGGACCTTTCTAGTTTTTAAAACGATCGCACGGTAATTTGAGCCTTGTTTGAGGGATACACTACTTCCGGGTTTCGTGTGGGCAGGGGGCAGACATTTTGGTAGACGGTACCGTCTGTACACCTGTGCAGTTTAATACCTTCAGCAGTGCCCCGGTACCGGACTATGTCGTCCCAAATCTCTGCACGTGTCCGACTGTACCATAAAATATATGAAAACCTGGTTGATAGTGACGTGAAGAGCCTCCGAGCCATGCTGGCTACTGACAACAAGCTAGGGCGAGCTAGACTCGAGAAGGCCAACCCTCAGGAAATCTGTATCATGTTGGAGGAGGCTGGTGTGATTGGCAAGGGGAACCTGGGTCTTCTGATCGAGCTGCTGTCAGCTCTTGGGCAGAGAAGGTTGGCTGAGGAAGCAAGGAAAGTCGAGGAAGAAGAACAGAAAGCTCTTCAAAGTGAAAATGAAAGAAGTAAGTCTGTGTTTAATAGACAGTAACGCCCACTCAAAATCCACGTTACTTGTTTGTATTTTCTTGCCATGCTGGTATGCCCTATCCCCCTGAACCCTGGTCACCAATCTAAAGCATGACTAGTGTCTTACACGGTACACACACTTTTATTCAGCATATACATGTACAGAACAACACACGTTTTCCTTGTAGCCTTTTCCATGACGAACCATGTTACGGAGAATATGGACTAGAGTTTCACAAAGTGTGCTTTATCGTTTGTGCTTAATAGAGAAGGATAACGACGTGGTCGACAGTTTGGAAAGACTGGCGGTCAGAAGTAGTGAAGCAGACAACACCAGCAGCCGTGTGACAGAACAGCAACTCAACAAATTGGCGGGAAACTTAGGTAGGTCACAGGACAGGACAGTCATTATGACTAACAATACATACATACATGACTTCATTGTGGTGTCTTCAAAGAAGAAAATATTCTGTGATAATTACTCGTTATACTGTTGTTATCTAACAAGAACGGTACTGTCTATGAGATTGTTCAATGTGGAACTTTGAAGCCATGACAAACCATGTATAAATTTATTTGTGATACTAGTACCTAGGTCTGTTTATTGACATAATGTGTCTACTAATCTTCCTGGAGTCCTTCCATCATAAGTAAAATACAATTATTGCATACTGTCATAACTACAATTTCATACAACGGCAGCATAAATAACAATTGTTTAAGAATAACCAAAACCTGTGACTATGATATAATAAATATAACAATAATAATACAATAACTACAATAAAGGTATACAGTAAAATATAGTAGAGAGATAAATCAAAACTTTCTGTTTGTTTTCCTTTAGGTTCAGAGTGGGAGAACCTAACCATACACCTGGGCATGAAGAAAGCAGACGTGGATAGGTTCAAGGCAGAAAACCCCTTCAACATGCGCTCTCAGATTTTCTCCATGTTCGTGGACTGGAAAGCTAAGACCGCGAAAGACGCCACGGTGGAAAAGCTCGTTAGCGAGCTACGCAGTTTTGGTATTGACCAGGATAAATTTGAATTTCTGCTAAATGAGACATAAGATGAAGTTTTTATACTTAGTAAAATTGAAACAGTCTACATCAAAGAACTTTGCCATGTCTTTATTTCATGTCTGTCATCTTTAGTTGGGGTAACTCAGTGGATTGCTTGCTTGTTTGTTTGTTTGTTTGTTTGCTAGTTTGTTTGTTTGTTCTCCTTTAGTGTTACAGTGGCATGACCACTAGCTTCTTTACGCTGTGGTCACAAAAGAGTTAACATAGAAGCAAACACATCAAGAACATACCATAAGTTATAATAATAATTTAAAAATAAGAATAATAATAATACCTTGAGTAAGATCATTACATAAATATAGTGCTAGATGATAAGGACTTCAGGACTTCTCAATTAACATCAAATGCATGATGCCTTTAACCTCGAGAGTGTTACACTCTGAAAGACCCAGTGCACATTCAATTTGTAACGTTACACTAGTGACCTTAGGGTGCCTTTTAATGTGCTGAAACTGGCAAAAAAAAGTCAACTTATTACTATGCAATTTTCGAAAATCTAAATCTGTTGTGGACGCGATTTCTCATATTTCCGTGTGATATTATAAATTAAACTGAGATTTATTACAATTTTGCCTTACCTGCAAACATGTTTGAGATTACTTTTAGAACTGACAATTGACAATGAAATTGTCATTCTTGAGCATCAGTTTAGACCCTTTTATTTTGGCAACAAGTTCATAACAAGCAAAGAAAGCTTGGAATGACATTGTCACGAAGAAAATGCAAATGCATGCGTGCATGCACAATACACCACGTAGATGTGCTACTAGCATCAGTGTTCTTAGGTTAGTACTATTATTTAGAGGGCTGCCATAGTCTCGCCCAATGCATGACGGGTAACACAAACAAGTGTCAACGTACTACTAGTATCAGGCGAAAGGTCAGCTGGCAGGAAGCTCGCAACCAGAAGTATGTGGCTCCAGTACTCCTGTTACGGCCACCATTAGCGATACAATCTTTTCTTAGGCCTGAAGAAGGACTCCTTGCAAAGCCAATACTACTCCTACTTGGGATTTAACTACCTCGGGTCTGTTGTAAAGCTGGCAGGTGAATTGTTGTCAGCTGCACGTATAATATGTTGGCTTCATGGAGGAACTCAAGTTGACCCGCCCAACACAACAGTCTTCTCAGCGTTCCTTCCTGTAACGTTCTAACTGGTATCTGACTGTGGTAAGTGGATCTAGAAGTATGGAGGAGAGGCACAGGAAAATCCTGAAAGGGAAGTTCAAAGACCTGACCAGGGACCTCAGACCTGACGATATCATGGACCACTTGGTGCAGGAAGATATCCTAGACTTAAGCGACCTGGAGTTGGTGCGGGCACAACCAGTGAGCAAGCTACAGGTGGAGAAACTACTGAGTATCCTTGTTTCCCGGGGTCCCAGTGCCTTCCATGTGTTTCTGGAGTCTCTTGAAGACCGGTACCCGTGGCTGTACGATGATATGAAAGAAGAAGATGAGAACACGAGCCCAGGAAGTGACGAATACATCACTCCCAGTGATGCACGCCGTCCCGTACAAGAAACAAGAAGGACGTCGGGCTTACGCCAAAGAAGCGGCCGTACCGAAGACGACACCCGTACCACGCGCCTTACCCCGCGTCCTGAGCCCGTGTACGTCCCTCCTGAAGTCGCCAGCAAGCGGGTCACCGAGAAACAGCTAAACACCTTGGCCGGAAACTTGGGTCAGTAGTAACTATAAACAGGTGTCACATGAATGTGTACTCCTGCTAAAATAAATGTGAGATTTGCTCTGCTCTCTTTAAGAGCTTTAACAGAATGCTATTCAGTTTCTCTGTTTTCCACTACATTTTAGATATTTTATCTGAATATTTATTCGCTTTTTAGCATGTGATGATAGGGCTAGAAATAACGTCTGCATGTGCAGGTTAGTACAGGCAAAATTGGAGCTATGCATGTGTCTATTTGCACCAAACCTACACTTGGTGTACTTGGTGTATGTGAATGTTTGCTGAATTGACTGTTACCACCTTTGAAGTACGAAATAAATAGTGGTAATCGTTTCTGAATACTACTGTTCAATGTGATTCATACGTCTTTAAATTCAGAGTAGTGCAGGTAAAATCTAAGTAAATTTCAATGTTACCCGCACAGAAAAATATTTGGAGCCCAAATAACCAAATTTCAGGTCTCCATGGAAGGAATGACAGCAGCTTATATAATGGTAACAAAGTTTTCTCATCTTTCTTCAGGTTTGGAGTGGGAAGACCTGGCCATACACTTGGATATGAAGAAGGCAGATGTGGACAGGTTCAAGGCAGAGAACCCCTTCAACATGAGGTCCCAAGCCTTCTCCATGTTAGTCGCATGGAAGGCCAGACAAGGGACGAACGCAACCGTGAGGGAGCTAGTGGACAAGCTTGAAGACTACAGGATTGACCAAGAAAAAATCAGATCTATCATAACGTAAACAAATATGGCATAGATGATCCGGAGTCAGTAAGTTATGATCAGGGCATGGGGGCAGTAACTTCTGAAATACACAGTGATATTATTGAATCAGATATGATGATGGTGGCTTGTCATGTACATGTACATTCCTTTAACTAGGCAATGTCCGGTGTCCTATATGACACAACGCAAAATAACAAAAAAATGAAATAAAATACTTTGCCACTTACACGTCGTAGTTGCAGTAATTGTCAAGTTTAATGTATACGCAATTGCATATCTCTTGCTCTGTAATAAATAAATTTCCAGCTGCATAAATACATTTCCAGTGTGGAATGGTGTCTTGCTTGAATTGTAGATTAAACAGTCACAAAATGACATTAATGAAATATGTTCTAACCATAGAACTTGTTTTCGCTTCTACTTGTTGATACATTACAAGATTGTAAATTTAAGTGTCCGCTGTGGTAGCCGTAAAACATTATTAAATTGTATTTTTACACGTTTTAGTGTGTAAATTGTAAAATGATTTATTATAGTTGTTTGTAGCCACCCCCAGTAGTTATCCCAAACCCACGACACTGGGCTACGTGCAGTACACACATGACGTGACGCTGTCCAGTTACCTTTGACTTGCGGCAGTACAAATAGGTACCTTGACACCAGAGGCCACCTTCTATTGTTGCACGAATGTAATCGACTCGACGATTGGCTAGCGTGACTATTTTGCGCATACAGCTTTGAACTCCCCCATAAAGGAGCTAAGTAAATTGTCGACCAATAGTGTACTTGCTTACTATGAGGACAGACTCGGCTACCTGGCGACGTCTCTCTCAGTCTGGACCCCTTTGGAAGCCTCGAAAAGGAGCGGGTGCACCCCACAGTTTCCTTGTCGGGGTGTGGCATTCAGTCTGATCTATCGTGAAGCTATAACTATCACTGAAGCTATAACTAGCCCAACTTAGACCAGGAGAAGCCTTTCGAAGACCGAAGAAACATCGAGAAGCACAAGTAAGTACCTGATGAATATTTGATTATGTGAAAAACAGGTGTGTAACTTTGGTTTCACTTTTGTCACGTCCCTTTTCGGGGTGTGGCATTCAGTCTTACATAGTGTCTTACATAGTGTGATCTCTGGACTTCTAAAGACTATAAAATAACGTTATGTAAATCTAAAAAAATTCATCCTTGATACGTTTTACCGGCATGAAGTTTTCCAAACTACAAATTAAAGTCTTTTACAGATCAAACGGGCCAATAGAAAATTCAGGGGCCCCAAGGGGGGGGGGGGTTAAAAAAGAGTTTGAAGGGTTCTGACAATGAATATTATACCATACTTGCAAAGAATGATCACATGAGGTATTTCGATATCCCTCTTTAATGTCATCTAGATTTGATATTTGTAGAGTTGAGTCTCGTGTGCTTTATGGGTGTTGGTACGTTTCCGAGCTTCCCCTAAAGACTGCCCCCTATTTTTTTTCATTACTCGGTTATGTACGAGTCGTTTTCCCTTGGAATTTGACCTGCAGAGTTTGAGCGGTAACTTTTTTCAATAGTTTCTAGAAAGGGCATCGTTTACTACGGTGCATTTTATTCATTGAGTTATTGTGGTGTACACATTTTATGTACACATTATAATATGTAAAGAGACATAAAAACTACGTGTACGAAAATACCTATGACCTTATAAATGACGTCAGACCAATAGTTTACCGACTAAAATCAATCAATCAACTCGGCATTCAAACTTCATTGTGCAATAATTGTAACAGGTACAATGCATGACAGTACTAAATATCATGACTAATATCTACGCCATTGCTAATAACAATGCTACGAAGTTCTATACACTACGCTACTCTATGTGAGTGGTATAATATACACGTATATGGAACATGGATTACATGATAATACACATTAGTTCTACACTATACCAGTACTAGTATTTCATACGAGACTTCTATATAACGTACGACCAACGCTGTGCTACCTTATAAATGGTACAAGTCAAATTCGGTCTGTATTCAGTGTCACACATTCATTGATGAATATGAATAGCGTTAGTTTCTATGTTTGTTTCTTTTTGTGATACACAGTGGCTGAACAACTATCTCAAGGTGTGGCCAAGATGACTCTGAGTGAAGAGCGTGTGACAGAGAAACAACTCAACGTCCTGGCTGCCAAGTTAGGTTAGTGTTGCTAGTGTCTACTAACTTGCGAATAACAGGTGGTGACATGAACATGGGAGGGGTTTGGTGGTTAATATTAAAAAATAAACAGTAAATTAAAGAAAGATTGTCGAAAAGCAGTCGTATGACCGTACAAGCATATCGAGAATAAAGAATGGATTACTACTACTACTACTACTACGACTACTTCTACTGCTACTACTGCTACATTAACAGGTTAGGTTGCAATTGTACATGTTCAAGACCTAACTCGTTGATGATACCAAAAGTAACGTTAACCTAAAACAAACACTTATTTTCATGAATCCACTGATGATGTGTCATATGGAACAGTATACAAGTGTACTTGTAATGTTTTGGAATTTAGGTGCGGAATGGGAAGACCTAGCCAGACATCTAGGATTGAAGAAAGCGCAGATATATGCGTGCAAAGCAAACAACCAGCTCAACGTGCAGTCCCAAATATTCGACATGCTGACGAAGTGGAGAACTAATGCCTGGGAAGACGCCACCGTTGCGAACCTTGTTCACAAGCTTCGTACCTGCGAGCCCGATCCCATTGACAAGGAGGCATTCGAACATTTACTTCCCCCCAAGGAGCAGACAGATGGGTCAGGTATGAACAAGGAACGTCCTTGGTATGAAGAGGCATTTCTTCAAACCAACTAACTAGATCTAGCGATCTTTGTGGTATTGTTTAAGAGTTGAGTTTTATTGGAGAGCGACGATTTTATGTGGAGAGTTAAAGACCAAACGTCGAAATGACACCAAAAAAGTCCGTAAAATACAAACAAATATCGGCCTTCTAAAAGTGAATTTCGGAGACTCTCTAGCAAGCTTCCCAATCGCCCACATCGGGCATCTCTATTTGCATCTCTATTTTTGCATCTTTGTGTTTTACTTTTGCCTTTCTGTGCTTTTTCCTGAGCTGACATCACTGGGTGACATCAGCTCAGGAAAAAATATAGACATGCAAAAATAACATGTAGAGATGCAAATCGCCTGCCAGTACTGGCTTGTGCTGACTTTTCCAAGGCAGTGCATTACAATTTCGAATATAACAGGAGAATTGTGCATATTTATTGTAAATGTGTCTGTTAGCCAGGTAATACTAGTTATGTAAATTACAATCAGCTAACGTCATATTTTGGTGTCATGAGCACTTTAAACATCAAAACTAGGCCACGTTGAATCATTCAAAGTAAAGGTGTAGAATACCCGAAATCAGTCAATTTCCTGCTCTTTTAGGATCCGGATCAGCAGAGGCAGCGACACCACCGGTACAGGAACAGACAGCACCGACCTCACTTGACCCAAGGTTAGACGACAAGGTTCTCTAAAAAGTAGCTAAGTTATTGTGACAATCCTACAACACTATATTCAAACCACAATTGTATGACCAATTGTATTAGATGTCGTCGAGTTGTACGTTGGATAGTTTGCTGAGGTGGTAACTTTGCATGCAGTGGTCTCCACTAATTCTTGTTAGTTTTCATCATCATGTTAATTTTAGTGGAATCCAAATAAACTATTTTAACATCAAGAGTAACCCTATGCCTATGTATCATATCAGGGTGCTTCAGCTTTTGCAGCAAGCAACAGCCATCGTGCAGAAGACGAATCCTGGTGTCGACTTCACTAAGAATGAAGAGGAGATGCTGCAAAAGATCAAGGAGTGGAAGGCACCGCTGAAGAAGCGTGTGGAGAACTTTTCTAGTGCCATCAACTATAGTATCGATTATGAAGGGTTTTCCGCAATTAATGACAGCATGAAGTCAGTCTGCTTAGTAGAATACCCCGATGGTCATGGCTCCGGGTTCTTGATTGGTCCCAAATATGTCATAACTGCTAATCACGTTTGGGAAGCAGCATACACAAGCTTCAGCCAGGTTACTGACCCACAGAAGTTCCTTGTCCATTTCCATATTTCAGGTACAAGGAGGCTGACCTTCATATTCAAACCTGATATCTTTCTCGCCCGTGATGGTAACTTAGACTATGCTATCTTTGAAATACACCCAGCATCCCCCACTCTTCCCGCAGTCTCTGAAACAATGCAATCAGAAGGCATATGTCCCCTGGGTACCAGGATAGTTGCAAATGAGGCCGGTGTGGGTAACGAAGATATCGTAGTGATTGTTGGACATCCAGCCGGACAAGGGGGTAGAAAAAGGGTGGACTTTTGTTCCATGGTAGCAGTTGATGCTGTTACAAGTCGGGCTCTTGCAGTGCTAGGACCCCCAGATAATCTACAGTGGCCCGAGCAGCGCCCAGACAGGGGTAGCTACCACACTTCTGTCATGTTTGAGGGCTCCTCGGGGTCTCCATGCTTCACCAAACATGGTAATGTTGTCTTCATGCACATTTGTGGTTTCCGTCCATACAACGACAGGGAACAAATGGCCCTGAGGGAACATAGCATTGTGGAAATGGGGGTTCTGCTGCTCGGTGTGAAAACGCATGCCCAAGACATACTTCCTAGTGAGGTATTCACTGAGATATTTGGAAGTTGAACAGGTCGTCTGCAAACTTCAGTAGTTTGAAGACTAATTCATGCTGAAAGCCTCTTTTGGGTTACAACATAAGAACACTAATATAAACACTTGACAATGTGATTGTTTCTAAGTCTCTCAATGTTGTGTGAGACCCCTGCTTAACATGAACCAAGGATGTTTATTTACATCCCTGTCCATGAGGGATGTAAAGGATTTTTTTCAGTCTTAAATGCAGCCATCGTAGAGTGTACTAGCCTGTTCTAGCCTGTTTCCCTTGGAATTGTCATGACATTGTCAAGTCATATAGCAAAATAATGTAAATTGTGTGAGTTGTTATTAGTAACAGAACTACATTTGTATTGCTGTACATTACAGTAATTGTTTGCTACGAGTGTAAACCCTCAAAACATACACATGTGCCTTGTACATATGAATACTCAAAAGCAGCAACAGACTGTTGTAGAATTGTAGAACTATATAGGAGTTTAGAATTTATAATCGATTGTTTTGTGCCTCTCACAAGACAGGTAGACTTTCTCAATAATTCACTAGCTAGTTAACTAGCGGATAGAATTAGATTTTATAGAAGACAAGACTCTGTGGTCTCAGAGAAAACATACTTTATACAACTTGATAAGAGAAAATACAATACGTTGTAAGGACGGGGTCAAAATCACCCTGTTGACATTGTCCAGTTGTTGACATTCACGATTTGTCAGATTCTTCATTACATGGTGTAGGTTATGAGTAGAAGTCAATCTTTGTATGGAGATAGTTTTAAGAATGATGCCAGATTGACATCTGCAGTTTTAAAGTATAACATTTCAGAAGATTTAAATGATTGTACTTTTTTAAGAGGTGACGGTGCCATAAAGTATACTGTGCTTATTTTTCTTACTTCTAAGATAATAAATGGTGTGTATTAATAAATATATGTGGCTAATGTCTTTGTGTTGTGAATGTAAGGCTTCAGGTTGAAGAGATGAGTATGTGATCTTAGATACAAACATCATCATTAACCTGCTTTGTATTATCTATCAGGTCCACGGAGAATACAGACATACACTGAGTCTCTCAAATACGTTTTTGAAAAATAAGAATTTAAGGGGTTTTCAAAGGAGATTTTATCTTAAGCTTCCACAGATGTGTATGTGTGTGTGTGTGTGTGTGTGTGTGTGTGTGTGTGTGTGACAATGTAAGACTTTATTACACTCGGACTTTGCACAAAAATAGGTATTAACTACAGAAAGTGGTAAGGAAAAATGCTATAGAAGCGATGTTATAACCATTTCTATATGCATGCAATTTTATAATCATGTTTCAGTAAAACAATGCAGCAAAAACTTTGCTAACAAATCTGTGACAAATATCTGTCTAATAGTGTGTTTCAGTCCCTTCTACATGTATCTGCATTTAACGTGTCAACGTGAAACAGAAACATGTCAAGGTGTTTCATTGACATACAAACAAGCAGAGTTACTCCATACATGTACTTGCCCATGATGGACTAGCAGGTGCACCTCGCGCTAAGCATGACGGGAACTATCCCACCCGCAACTCACTTACTTCCGGGTTTGGCGGCCGCCAGGAGACGAAGGTTCACGTCATGTATTTGACACTTTCTGTGTGATATAAAGCCCTTCACGTCATATCCCTGTGTTTGTCGACATTTTCGTACCGTTCTCAAGACCACGGTGGCAGGAGTGCTGCTCAGAAAAGTTCTAAAATCAAGGTAAGACCCATTTTCAACCACTGCATGTAGTTCGCCGTTGACACAGTAAACAAAACTGGAAGTGGAAACGTGTCTTATGGACACCAACTTGCATATCAGATTTTTGTCAGGTTATAGTGATAGGTATTATGAGGAATGGTTTCAGTTCCATTGCGTATCCCGGTCGTTAAGTCTAGAATACAGACGCTCTAAGTCTTTTTGAAGCTTCTTCCTGGCAATGATTTAGCCTTTAGTCTAGCTTCCAGACTTGAGAAGTGGCTGGAAACGGCCCACTGGAAAAGTATTATAAAACATGCCAGGAGAGTTGGCCCGCAAATGGAGTTAATAGTTTGCCGTTCCTTTTGTTGACCAACTCCCCTGGCATGTTATCTCTCTATTTGGCCAATTTCTACTCTCTGCAGCCACTTCTGAAACCTGGTAGAGGCTAGCCAGTGATGACGGATCTAATTCTTGAGGCACCTGTTCCTCTTGATAGCATAATTGAAACCATGATAATTATATTAACTACTTACTATTGAGTCTGACAATCTACATGTGTTAACTTACTATAGATGGAGGCGAGACATCGGGACATCCTGAGGAGGAACCGGGTGAAACTGGTGAAGACCATCAAAGTACAGCACATCACCAACTTCCTCATACAGGTCAGCCATTGGTCAGGAGCTCACTGGCTTCTTAATTAAATCAAATGTGCCTCTTCTGGACTTGGGGCCAGGACACACAACATGCATCATGGCAGTGTGATTTTAACTGTAGATGTAGTAATTGTGTAGTTTGCTAGCTGATATAAGGTTAGTTGTTATTTGTAACCACAACTCAACTTTAAAGGTGCAGAGAGATTTATTCTTATAAAATATGAACTAATATGCATAGAAGATTCTGATATTCAATACAAAAAATATGAACTAATATGCATAGAAGATTCTGATATTCAATACATTTGCCATGATTGTCTCTGATTATATGTCTATTGTCAAAGTTGTATCAAGTCTTGTGTCTATTTTGCCCAAAACAGCTGTTGACAACTAAAATGTTAACATCTTGTCTAGTTTGCTCATAGAGTCATATGCCTTTCTTCTGCATTGTAAGTATTATTTGGCTTGTTTAACAGGTGGTTGTTATGAATAAAGAACTTTGCTATTTGACTATGTGTAATGCTTCGCATTCTTAAGGCACCATTCTGACTTAACATGCAAAATCTGTTCAAAAAAAATCATTGAAGTTGCCATGAAATTATAATAACAGTTGTGATGTTCTGTCCTGTAGGAGGATGTTCTAACAGAAACCATGGTGGAGGAAATCATGGCAGAGAAAACCAGTCATGCCAAGGCAGAACAGCTACTGGACACACTGGTCACCAGGGGACCTAACGCATTCATGGTACGTACTGTCAACATCATGGTCATTTTTGAATTAGTATAATTTTGTTGGCTTTTCTGACATAGGAAAACTACAATGTTGCAATTTGTTTGATAGTACTGTATTTAAATGCAACTGGACATCTAAGAGGGATGGTAGCCTTGGGCCTTGTAGCAGCCAGCATTTCTATGGCTTTCCCCAAAAAAGAAACCGCTGTGATCATAGAAATGCTAGTTGGCTGCTAGAGTCTGTACAGGCTAGAATTATGTACAAAAATATATCATTTCTGGATAAACTGTTGTTTTAAAAAAAATCATCAACAATTTTGGTTGCTACATGTATATACTTCAGAGCTCAGCCTCACGCTCTTTGTTGTATTTTAAAGTTTAGGAGGGGGCAACCTGAACTATGCTTAGAAATTAAAGGAAGGGGAAGAGGTAGAAGCAGTTCAGAAACTACAAGTCTTTTTCATACAGTACTGGAAGCAAGCAGTTGAAAATACAATGTATCAGTATGATCTTTTGATGTACATTGTAAGTAAAAGATGTTTTCCATTTCACCCATGCTTGTTTCCTATGTGTACTAATGCATTGTATACTTACCAGTGCTGTTGGTTCCATGTACATGTTAGATGTTCTGTAAGTCACTGAAGGAATCCTATGAGTGGCTGAGTAAGGACTTACTGGAGCAGGATCAGAAGAGAGTGGGAACTACTGGTACTAGAGCTGTGCAGTGTGAAGGTGGGTATATCTAGACTTCACTTTGAAATCAAACTGTTCCACAGTCAGATTTAGTGTGTTATAGGTGATACAAGTGTTTTAAGGTCATGCTCTAAATGTCAAAGTACCTGCACAACAACATATTGTGAAAAAAAGGCATCTTAAAACATATCAAATAGCTATTAGAAACATTCATGTAGTTTTAGTGTAAGCCCCTACCCGTAAATCTTTTTGCCAAAAAAAGTACTATCAGCAGCATTCGGCATTGATTAATGCATACATTTAACGTTACATGTGGTTGACATCATACAATACAAGGATAACAATGTAATATCCTCTCTAACAAAAGAGCAAGAGCACATATTTCAACTCTAAAAATGTGTTAAACATTAAAAGAATAAACAAAGTGATCTCCATTCAGTTTTAGCTCTTCAGTACTCATCTACTAGTTGTGACATAGAAGACAGACACCGTGAACAGTATTTACAGGTTCATTGTACTGGGAAAATTCCCCAGCGCTTTATGACAAGCACAATGAGCAATGGAACACAGCTTAACGTCCCGTCCTAGGAACTGTGACCCTTTACAGTAGCATGCATGTCTTTTGAGTGACAATAGCCGGGATTCAAACCCAAAACCTCTTGGTCCAGAGGCAGGGAGGCTACTAGTAACCACTGGACTATAATTACTACATTACTTGTCTCTTCTTTTCCACAGAGGATGTGTTAGAGGACAAAATGGCCAGGATGAACCTCCAGGACTCAGCTAGGGGGACAGAAATCCTAAGAGAGAAGGAACTAAACAAGCTAGCCAGCAACCTCGGTGCCGAGTGGGAAAAACTCGCCATAGAGCTGGACTTCAAAAAGTCTGAACTCTACAAATTCAAGGAGGACAATAAGAACAGTGTACATGGGCAGATATTTGATATGCTATGTACATGGAAGGGGAAACAGGGAAGCAAGGCCACAGTAGGAAACCTGGTGCACAGTATGATAGAAGTTAGCATAGGGGAAGATGTGTACAAGTTTCTTTTAGATGAGCCCAGGGGTTAACTTTTGAACAAGGAATACTTTTTTAGTTTAGATATCAAACTTTTGATAGCGTTAATCTTGCTGCCAATGACAATACAGGACCAGGATGGCATCTAGACCAACTATGTGCCTTAAGTCCTGAAGTTAAGATCAGTCAATGTCTTATTGCAGATGATGATCTGTTTGTTGACCTTTAATTGTTTGTCATATACAGAAGTATGGCTGTAAATAAATGCCAAGTACACTGGACTAGAATGTTAAAATCATTGCAATTGAGTCATGGAATATTACAACTTTGAACTTTTATTGTGACATTCAAAAACATAAATTCAGCACCAATACCATTGTTTCGATTAATAATACAGTATCTATTGTATACTACAAATTTCTGAGTCAGAGGCATGATATGTTGGTTTTCCCTTTTCTGAGAAAAAAAAAATGAAATGATGTGTCGATTTTGACAAGCATCTGTGCTAAAGTTCTGGTAATTAGCATTTGATACATTTGTAGTTAAATGCTTCAATGTGATTTTTCCAGCAACTATTACGAGATGTACAATTGGAGATGCATTTTTATTCCTATGGAACTCAGGAATCTAAGTGTCTTAAATGCTCTATTGCACCTTTAAAGTCTAAGGTTAAAATACTGTATATCTGATTCCAAATACTTAGTACCATTCCAACAGAAAATGGAAACATTGTTACTGTATGTGTGTATTGTTATGCTCTAAAATCTTTTATTATTAATATCATATACATGTATATGTGACATGTAGATGTTTATTACTCTCTTAGTTCCAAGCAGCAAAATCTGGGCCTGGAAAAGATGAAAACAAATACCTTCAAAAGGAAACATTTGTAAGACCATTTTTTTAAATACATGTTTGTTGCTTAGACTAGTCTGTCTATGTCTTCCATTCAACACGATTAACATTGCAAAATTATGTCTTTTACGGTTCCACATGCATTAGTACTGCTCAAAATACTTTTTACCATATCAAAACAATGTATTGTAAAGAAATCATTCTGAGCATAATAGTCAATTTTATTATCACAAGAAAAAGATGAAATTATTGACAAAAGAAAAATATATATTTCGACAATTGTATGCAGTTTTTAGATACATATAATTACAAGTGGCTTTACTACATGTATGTGATTTGAAACTTTCAAGGTGAAATACATTTTGTTTTACCTGTTATTGAAGTCCTGGTAGACCCCTGTCAGATGCAGCTGGTACTGCAGGTGGTTGTGGAGGTAGGTCTGTATCATGTCTGGGTGACGAGGATCAACCTCCAGCCAAATAGATCTGCACATGAAACACCAGTATTTTCATTTCCATCAACTGTTTTCAGAGTAGAGTCACATAAACAAATGTAAAGCTCCAAGCCTGTCACACATCCAAAACCTTCCCCGACCAACCTACATAATTGTAGTCTCCACCAGACTAAAAATGTGGGTTCAAAAAAAGGAAAATTTAGAGTTCATTTGCCTTTGCAGTTAGAGGGGGAAATTAACCCTCTTGTAGACTGACTCTTCTGGACAACTATTTCCCTTTTTCTACCGAATTCTAGGATCCGTACCGCCGTAGGAAGGCCTGGTGGAGGCTACAAGCATCCAAGGTTGGCTGAAGTTCGGGACCAGATTAAGGCCATGCATGCATACCTGTCAGTACAAATCAAACCAAATTTGAGTTGAATTTAAGTCAACATTTTGAAACATTTGGCTGGAGAAACTCAACAGTAGCCAACCGCCCTGAACACCAGTCATCCTTGCTCCTGACCTACTCCTAACCATGGTAGGGGGGAGTTCGGCAGAGTTCAGGACTCAGGCCATATTCCTATACTCGGCTATGTGACAGGGGCTTAAGGATCAATATCTACATGATGGCTTTGCTATTGCACAAAATGTTAGACAGAACATGGTAACTCACCCACCAGGTTTGAGTAGCCTGTGTCCTGTATGTATGATGTCTCTAATCACCCCCATCCCATCTGTACCACCATGGAGCGCACAGTAATTCTCATACCTAGGGAAGATATGTGACAAATTAGTAATTACAAAAAATATCAGTTATGAGAAAAAACATCATGGGAAAAAGTACAGACTGACAACATCTTACCCTGCTACTTCTCGTTCCAAGGTTTCCATATCCTGTGTCCAGATGTAGGGAGGGTTGCTGACTATCACATCAAATTTTGTTTCAAAGTCAGCTGAAAAAAAGAGATAAATTGTTAAGACTCAAGCCAGTGTCCTGCATGCGAACACATTCAGAGTCCAAAATGTTATTTCTAAAAAAATCCAAAACTATCACTAAAGATCACTAAAAATAAAAAAAGAAATCTACCTGAGGTGTTGAACTGCATTTGCTTTACATCAAGCCTGCCCGAAAGTCCCAACCTAAATATTGTAGAAAAATGCCATCAGTTTCCAAAGACTAATTGACAAGAAAAAAATTCATATCAAAACAACTTTCAGGAATGGACTGAAAAAAGGTGAGGTTGAAAAAATATTACCTTTCAGCGTTGTGTTGTGTGAGTTCCACAGCTTCTTTTGTCATATCAACAGCAGTGCAATGTGCCTGAAACAAGATAAGTTGATTTTATAGAGGTCAGAGTTGGAAATACCACTTACATATGCAGGTTGGTAGTGCAGGTAAAATTGGAGCTGTGCAGGTATTTCTGATGTCTACCTGCACCTAACCTGCACTTGTTTATGTTTACAATGTACATGTAGGTATATATGGATTTTTCTTTTGTTTTGCTGCATTGACTGTAGCTACCTATGAAGTATAAGAGAAATAATGGCAATGGTTTCTGAACAGTTTTCTGTATCGATCCATACTTTGGAAATCCTTAATTCTGAGTGGTGCAAGTAAAACTTGTCTGGTACAGGTAATTTTCAATGTTATTGGCACTAGAAAAAAAGAATTTCAAACCCTGCCAATGTTAGGATTGTGTGGCTCCTACAATAAGAAGTTTATTCCCACAGATGACAGTAAGTCCCTGTACCTGAGGAAACTCCTGTAACAGTGATAAGGAGATGGCTCCACTCCCACAGCCCACCTCCAGGATAGCCAGCTCATCCTCCTGTCTGGTCAGGTCCTCCTGTATGTACATCCACAGGTGTTCTACTAGCTCCTGGACAGAGATAGGCAACGCAGGATGAGTATGATGAATGATTTCATCAAGTTGGGGAATGATTGAATAGCTGTTGACTTACAGTACAATGTACAGTTGCTAATCAAACTTGTACAACATAGCAAAGTTCTTTACTCACAACCACTTGTTTTAAAAGAGCTGACATTTTGATGACCGAAGATTGGGGTGTGCTTAACGAAAGATGTGAAGAGTACAGAAGAGTCTCTGTTCTGTACATGTACCTCTGTTTCAGGCCTGGGGATGAAGACTGGAGGTCTCATGATCAGGTTCAGGTCCCTGAAGTCCCACTCACCAAGGATGTACTGTATGGGCATACTGGAAGGAACAGTCATCACTGTTGTCATGAACAAATGGGGCACCCTCGTATCTTCATTTTATGTCTATGATAAATACAGCTAAGATACATTAATATTAATCTCACAATCTTGCATGTATAATGAAGGAACCAAATATGTAATTTCAGAATCACTGTTGTCTATCAAAAGAAAAAAACACATTTTTGATGCTGAATGTGTATTGCTGATGACATGCTCAAAATATTACTAGAGTAAGACCAAGAAGCAGGCATGTTTACCGCTTCATCCTTTTCTGACACAGCTCCGACATCCTGGTCCTTTCCTCTGCTGTCAAGTTCTGTACAAGTGGACTGATGAGGCTGAACTGGATAGAAGTGTGAGGAGTTCAAACACGGTTATAACATGAAGAAAAGAAGTTTATACTAGTTAAAACTTTTGTTGCAACATAAATAATTGTTCTCACCTAGAGCTTTCGACCAGTCACTCCGGTCTTCCTCGGTAGACTGACCCAGTGAGGCTTGTCACATGGCTTCTTTGAAGTGTGACGTCAACACTGGGTCAAGTCTCACTGGATCAGTCTATTGAAGAAGACTAGAGTGACTGGTCAAAAACTCAAGGGAAGAACAATCCTTTGAGTTGGATCAAAAGATTTCCCTTTAAACACGCTACTACCAACACAGATGGACTTCCATGATACATGCAGTATGAAGAGAGATGCATTTCTTTTTCTTATTCACAAATATTGTCTGCACATTCTTCTGAACCTATATAGATTGTCAGAATAACATTGCCTCAATGGTATCAAAATGAGTGCATCATTTACAATCAGCAGAGTGACAAGTATGACAAGTTCTACAACTGAAGGACTAAGATCTAACATAATTTCCAGCATAAAGCATAAACTTACTGATTTATAACCCAGTACATGTGCTGCTATGTACTCTGCCGATGCATCAGGTTCAGGCACTCCTGCTGTTTCAAACTCCGCAGTCCAGTAGGAAACTGCCTCCAAGACTGAAATGTTGTCCAAAGTATCCCTCAGTAGCTCTCCATCCTCATGCCTTGTAGTTACATTTGTGCAGTATGGTCTTAGTCTTGCAATTGAAGAATTTGTTGACTTAGAACTATGCAGAGATGATGGAAGACATTTACTAGTACTATGAAACTCTCTATAGTTCAGGCAATGCTGGCTTACAGTTACAGGGTAGCAGCACTGGTCCACTTTACTACTATATATGGTAGTACATGTACGAAGCCTGACTCCTTGTGTGCAAGCCCTAAGGTTTGAAAGTCTTTTCCAATAGAATGTTCTATCTTGTTGAAGAACTCGCTGTAAAAGATGCCTCATGGTTTGAACTTTCACAGTGGATCCACAGACCTCTAGCACTAACTAGCTTTGTTTGTTCTCAGTGTTCAGGTTTGCCTCTCTCAAAAGACCCGACCTGTTGTACACTAGTGGTCCTTAACGTTTCCAGTTGTCGCGTGCCCCTGCGGATCAGGAATTCGATACGCAGAACGTCGCTCTTCGGAAGTTGCGCGTTCTTCTTGAACTCGGCCCTGACGTGATTGGCCAGTCCGGGCTTGTCCTTGGACAGAAGGAGGAACTGTTTGTAAAGACTCAGGACTTGCTTCTGGAGTTGGCTTCTTCTTGCTGCCATGGCAACGTGGGCTGTGTACTCATCTTCTTTAGCTGGAGGCTGTGGAACGGACGTAAAAGTATCAATTCAGTAAAAGATTCTTGGGATTTGTAAGAAACTTCGTAACATTACAACTTACATGTAATACAATATTGCTAACACGTGCACAATGACCAGCAAGAAACTTCTTGGTACATGCACTACTCCTAGCAACTAGTATGATGTAGCCTCTACCAGGCTTCGGGAGGCGGCTATTTAAAAGAGAAGAAATTGGCCAAATAAATAGAGAGATTACATGCCAGGGGAGTTGGTCCTCTAGAGAGTACAGTTTGCGGCACCCGAAGCCTATTGGGGGTTGCTAGTCGTTCTTTCAGGTGCAGCAAACTGAAGTCTGCATTTGGCCAATTTCTACTCTTTCCGGCTACCTCCCGAAGCCTGGTAGAGGCTTTTAATATCATCTGGTCTCCTCCTTGAGTTCTTGGTAAGATTACTACTAAATCTAAATCTACTCTTGACTACTGCCTAGGATGGTGATGTTGCTAATAGGGAGTTCTAGCTGTTGTTGTAGTATTAGCCACTAGCTCATTACACTAGGAGATCTATAAACCATGCATAAAGCCATAATTTGTTAATTACCTGTCCAACAGTGTGTTTCTCTCTGACAGAGAACTCGAATGACCTTTCTAAGGTCAATGACCTCTAAATATATCCCAGAATTCCGTATTTTCACAGCTCCGCGCAAGCGCTGTGACCTACATTTCCGGTAAAGAGCCCGGATGTGGCCGGCATTTTCGAAAGTTTCTCGACTTTTCACTTGGGTGACGTTACCTTTCTGTCTCTTTTCCTTCCTTTCTGTGCAGGTTTCCGCGTCGGTTCAACTACAAGAAGGTGGGAAAGTAGTTTTGTTATCAGTTGGTTGAAGATTTATGTGTGTGTTTTGCGCCTGGGTCATGTTTAACGCACCAGAGACTTCAAGAGTCCTTCCTGGGTAAAAAAAAAATGAGGTCGCCCCAAATATAGGAGTACTGCGTCTGTGCCTACGTAAATAAATTCCAGCAAACCTGGCGGTATATTTGGCAAGGTTGAGTCTTGACTGGGAGCCTGGAGCGCGTAGTGGCGCATCAGGACGAACGGGGGGCCAAATGTGGCGACTTCCATGCATGGACGAGGCCGTTAGAAGTCGCGGTAGGCGGGACGGACAACAACCCGGAAGTAGAGGCTATGTCATCCGAAGTATGTGCTACAAAATGTTCTCCTTACATACGCTCTTGTGAAATGAGTTTTTGATCTTTTCCTCTCATCTCATGATCTCCACCGGGCATCTACTCCGTGCAGGAACGCAGACTGGTAGGGAAGAATGTTTACTTTAAGGAGCCTGGTCTCCGCGGGAAGGATTGCATGCTATGCCAGGTCAAGACTACTTGAGAAGTCTTGGCAGCAAGGCCAGGTCTATCTTGGCGCGTCCACTTTTGGTGTGTATCTCTTCTGTTCGGCTGACTGTTTGTGGCATGTGGTTCTAATGTCTGTGGATGGACTGAATGGACTGGACATAGAGGCATGACTATAGAAGAGATTTCTAATATTCTTTTCATAATTTGTGTCACTCTTTATAAAATATATGAATGATTGTACAGTGAATTTGTAGAATGGGATGGTTTTACTCAAAATTTTGTGAAAGAAAAGGAGTGAATTGACTGGACAAAGAGGCATGACAATATGTACGTGTTAGTAAGAAATTATTCTGTTCTTTGTGTTAGTCATTATAATCACAACAAATGATTGTACAGTGACTAAGAGAATTGGTAGATTGAGGACTGGTAGAAAGATTTTGCAAAAGAAAACCTCCCTCGAGACATTAAATCATTAAAGAGACGTAGGCATGCTAGATAGCAATATGGTAGTTGGTATGATTCACTGTGAATTGTCAGCACTTTCTGGTAGATTGATTGTGATAGTTATACAAATGACACCTGAAATGAGTTCTGAATCTGAGTAGTGTGTTATATGAGTCAGAAGATGTGCAGGGTTTTACATTATATTTTGATAACTGCAATTTAGATCCTCCTTTTCAGTATTCCAATTGTGTGTTATGCGTGTAGTTGTCATTGTTCATCATTGGTTTCTTGTTGGTGCTACATAACAGCGACTGACAGTGCAATTTATAATTTGCACAAAAGTATAAACCTGTGATAATATTGTTCCATATGGTGTGTAATTACACAGGGATTTGCTGGAAAAAAAAACTTTTAAAATATTGCAAAGTTCATTGCTTTAATACACTAGAGGATCACAAATTGAGATTTAATGAAAGAATGTTATTACTTGTAGCAGCAGAAAATGATTAAAACCACAGATTTGCCTACAGGCGTTGTTTTACAGATTCATAAAAGCCAGACACGAACAGTGCAATTTCTAATACTGGAAACCTAATGATCCATCCTGCCAGCGTACTTAGTAATTAAATATTGGGAGAAGGATCCATGAATCAATAGACACATGCGCATCTTGATGAAACCAAAATGATGTTGTGATGGGAAGAGAAGAATATTGCTATCAGAATCAGTTAGATACCAACTGTGGTGGTGAATTTTGTATTTGTGATAATTATCGTCTTTCATATTCCAAACAACATACCGATAATGTATATACACAACAGTGTGAACACTTCAGCATGTTTAGAAAGATTTGTTAGGCCACACCAATTTATTTTGTTGGTTCTCGGATTTTTTCAGAAAAAAATATGAAGCGACAACAGAGCAAAAAAAAATGGAAATAAAAACAGGACTAGGCATCCTATTACAGCCCCAAATGCTTCAATAGGAGACATGAAGTCAACATAAAAGGCAGGGTTAATATTTAAACAATTAATTTTGAACTTGTAATCAAACCACTGTATCGATAGATGGAAAAACTGTAACAACTATCAAGAAAAGGACTGTTGGGGGCAAAATATGAGCATATTTGAGTTGATTCAGAACCGGAATCTTTTTTTTTTGTTTTTGAAGAGGCAAATCCGTGAACCAACAATTTAAATTGGTGTCGACCTAGAAGAAGTATTCCTATAAGGCCATGTTGATTTGATTATATGGATGACATCTACGCGCGCATGAATTTTCGGCCGTTTCCAAAAAAAAAAAGTTTTCAACCATACTGTAAATCGTACAAAACAGTTGCAAAATGAGCAAAAATATACCATAAGTTACAAAAAAAATTAATAAAAACTATGCCAATGTCGTAGAATGCCAAAATCAAACGAAAAAAGACGAAATTGTAAAGAAATGAATTTGAAGACTAGATTATTCGCCAAACCATATTCTGTGCCATTTGCTCAACCCTCATGACCACGTAGATTTCATAATGAAAGGAACTTTTTTTTTTTTGCAAAACTTTTTTTTTATTCGCACGCGCGCATCAGTTTTGGGGCTCCCGGAGGATGTCATCCATATAATCAAATCAACATGGCCTAACATTTTGTAACAACAGTTTATGAGGATCACTGCAATTTACCATATGGCACCATAATTGGATTTCGCGGGTTGAATTGAAACTATTGGTAACCAGCGACATAATCGTTTGTTTGCACGTCTTGTCTGACAACATTCCTCAAATCAATTCAGTCTTGTCAAAGTAAGATGCTGGATGCCTGAAGACAAGACCATGGTAGGGGGTCTGGTATTCTCCCTACAAAAAATTTTTTAAAGTCATAACCTTGTAAAGTACTGTTTACTGCATATATTCTTGAGAGACAATGTCCTTGGTTACAGCTTCATTCTAAAAAAAATAGATAAAATTTGTTTAAAGAAATTGTTAATTTTTAAAGATTTATCAAGGGTCACAGGGTTCTTAAAAACTTTTTGATGAGAACTCTGACCCTTCATGATAATAAATCTTTAAAAAAATTAAAAGATTTGTTAATTAATGAAAAGATTTTTAATTAAAAGGTGTTTTCTGCATACCTCAATGGTATTCAGGAAACACCCTTACGTTGGTTGACAGTGTAGGGCCCCATACGCTCAAATAGCTGAGTGAAACCCCTCTTTGTATTGTAATCGGAACTGTGACTCAAAAGAAAGTCTCAGAGTCAGATTGACTCATTCTTAGTTACTCATGAAGGTCAGGGTGATGAATCCTTAGTCATCACATGAAGCACACAGAGCACAGGTATGTGATGAGTGGAGTCAGGAATGTTAATACTTTTCAAATAGTTGCTTTCCACTGGATAGCCATAACATGAAGAGTGGGTGTCAAGATCTGTTTAGATTCTGTAGATCTAAGAAAAGATCAAATGTCCCATTCCAAGACCTACAGTCATCGTCAATTAAAAAAAAAGAAATTATTCAAGAATTCAAACACAGTACTAGTACATGCGTACAACAATCCATATTAACTAAAAATCCATAAGTACTCAATAAAGTTTAACATTGCATTATGATATAGTATAAAAGGAATATGCATTTCCTACACATATATTGTTTACGATTGTCGTTTTATCTGTTGCCATCTTCACCTTTCCTTCATTGGCCTGTTTATAATTAGGAAAAATGGAAAGTTGGGTTTTCCTTTTTGTATGACGATGTCAAAGATAATTTTCTCAAGTGTCTATAGGATTTTTCAAAGAAATATCGTTCCCAGGTATCAAAATGGTAAGATCATAATTTATTTGTAAATTGTAGTTGGTATTTCAGTTTATCATGTGTTATTGGATCAAGTATCAGTATGTGCTGTGTCAGATATGAGATACCACAGCGGTATGTCAGGAATGGTAAACAACAGAAGCATGCAGGAGGAACATATGCTGAGGTTGAAAAGGAATTTTTCCTGCTCTTTCCAAGGGCAAACTTGTACCAACACCACATGGCCAGGCTTTACCCGTCCTCAGCTGAGGGAAGTTAGGGTCAAATATCCAAATATACATGGTTCCCTGGGCATCAAGTTAGTAGATGTACTGTGCCTGCCCAGATTTTTCACAGTTTATGTTGGATGTTAAGTCATTGTTGCATTAGAATTTTGCCTGTTGCAAATGATATCTCTTCCAACACAACATATGAAAACTATAGACATGATCTCAACTAGTGCTGTCCTAAACCCAGTCCTGATTCAAATCCAGAGGTTTAGGTTCAGTTCCGCACTGTACGTTACGGGTTTTACACAAGTGCAGTACATACTGCCAGTGTGCTGGTTCCTTGTATGTGTATCTATTGGCAGTGCATCTTTATGCCTGGACCAGCCCTACTAGTAGTTGACTATCAACTACTGCATACTGTACCAATTGATATTGTTTTTTTATCCTGAGTGCCATCATATTTGTTTACTGGAAATATGACAGGCACCCAGGTCATTATTTCATTTTTCAGCATAATTGTCACCATATACTGCATACATTGTATTTGTACATCAGTATAAGCCTGTGTATGATATCAGTCTTAATTTTCAAGAAGACTTAGAATAAAATGCTAGTCTGTGTAAGAGTGTTTTTCTAACCCACTGTTCTTGTTTATTTTTAGGAACTTGTAAGCAGCTGGGCAACTGCAAGATGAGCTTTGACAAGGAGGAATTAAAGAAAAGGCTGACGCCGATTCAATATGAGGTCACCCAGGAGAAGGGCACAGAGAAGTAAATGTCATAAAATTTATCCTCCAATATTGGACCAACTTTGGTCTGTATATTAAAAGTCAAAAGAACTTTTTTTAGCATATGGCTGATTGGTACTGTCTCAGGCTGCAAGTAACAAAATTGCCTAACTTGCCAGTTGATTCTGGAATGCAATTTGCCTAGCTTTGCAAGCTAAAAAAACTGCTGTCCATTTCAGGCAAATCTGCCTAACTGTTTGATCACCACAAGATCAGTATGTAAACTACAATAGTACCTTATCTAAGTCATATAGAAAGCCTATGTTCAATGCTATTGGTGCAGGCCAAACTCCTTTCTGGTTTTCAAAGTTTATTGGTAGCAAAAATTATGCTGAGAAAGAGCACGAATAGAAAGAAGACTAGTAATAGTAAGGAGGTTTAGAAGAAAACATCACATTTGAAGTTTACTGATACAAGATCAAAGAAATGAATTTATTTTAGACTTTCAGTGTATAACAATCATGTCTCTCCTACAGACCTTTTACAGGGGAGTTAAATGATGAGATGAGGGAAGGGATGTACAAGTGTGTGGTCTGTGGAGCCCAACTCTTCAAGTAAGACACTTTCTGTTTGTACATAAAACTGTCCTGGGTTCTGATACCTGTAGTGTATTTTATCGGATCATCTTCATGTAAATTAGCTCCTTATATAGTATATTAGCAGTCTGTATCTTTGGCCATGTATTCTACAGTATTTTATGGACTGATTTTTGCTACTTAGGAAAAATCTACATTGTCATACGAAGTTCAGCATCTTGTGGATTACTGTAAATCATAATTTTTTGTGGAACTTTTATAGTCACGATTTTCACGGCCACTTCTGTACCGTAAATTAGTCATTAGTAATTTACCGCGAACAAATAATTCGACGACTTTCTTTCTTCTGTACCTGCCACTACCGTGAACTTATACGGTAGTTCCGCGAACCTGTCCATTTTTGTCAGACCGTAAAATTTTGTTACCCGAATATAAAGTGATTTACAGTAGATTGCATCTGTATTGTACAACTGTTAGATATATTCTGAATTTCATTGGTTTCACAAAGATTGGCTCCATAAAAATTACATACAAGATTGACATTACATGTACATCGTCAATTATGAATACAAACAATCATTCTATTTATCATAAAAAGTAAACCCAATGACAAGTCTGTTGTGTTTTCCTGCAGTATTTTGTATCAAGAATATTTCTCTAATCAAAAATCCGTCCCCAGTAGAAATTCCCTTGTAGAGATCAGGCCAAAAGCCAGTGTAAAACAAATGCTTATGTAGGAATGACTGATGTATGAAATTGTGCACAACTTTGTTGACCCCTATACCATAGATCTTTGCTCAAACATTAACTGGAGAATGTTGTCTGGGCTGCTTTTGACATTTTCCCCGCGGCACAATAATTTGTCAGTTATTACTGGAGTCAAAGGTGGCAAGGTGTTTCATGTTTTGGTTGTTAAAGTGTGGACAACGCTTCCCTGTAAAGTTTCTGAATCTTTGTCATCTTTATTTTCAGGTCGGAGACAAAGTTTGATGCTGGATGTGGTAAGTTAGGATAATTTTGTTGCCTTTTATAAAATTATGTAGGACAGGGCACAGTACTAGTACTAAGTGGTACTTGTACACTAGAAGTTGGTTTCTTCGTCTGGGCTCGAAATCCTTGTACACTGGTGCAGGTCACATTGAAAATTACCAGCAAGAGTCAGAATTAAGAAGTTGTGATCATACTAAAAACTGTTCAGACACCATTGCCATTATTTCTTTTACACTTCAAATGTGTGACCGTCAATGCAGCAAATAAAAATTGACATAGTTATACATACTATTACATGTATATAAATCCAGTATATGGACTGGTGCAAGTTAGGTGCAGGTAGACATGAGAAATACATGTACCTGCACAGGCTGTACAGCTCCAATTTTATCTGCACTAACCTGCATATGCAGGTAGTCTTTCAAGCCTAGTTCTTTGAATGCCAGGAAAGGTGTGAAGTTTCACTGAGTGTCCTTGAAAGCCATTTCAAACTGACTACAGAATATTGCTAACAAGGTCAGGTTGTACACATTGTGTGGATATATTTTGAGTGAATGACCAACTTCTCTATATGTATGGGCTTATTCTAGGTGCTTTGGATTTTGTATGAAAGACATCATTCAAGTTGACTGCATGACAGCACTTCTTAATCTGTGCAAACTACTTTTAGCCTTCGCTTTGAAGTTGATCTGCTTGTCAGTGCCAGATTACTTTCTTTGTTACGCCAAGTAATTTGCTCAGGTGATCTTTGTCTTCTGGTTGAAACTTAAAGAATGGTCTTGACATGAAAGGGCAACTTGTGGCATGGAACATGGTTAGATGATTAGACTAAGTGAAATATTTGCATACTTTGTGCATGTTCTGTTTTTTGTTGGCAGTTCTGAATTCTGTCAAGAATGTTGAGTTGTCCTAGACATTTACTAAATTCTATCTGTGTGCAGAAACTGTAGTGCAAGATTTAGTCACATAGAGAAGTAAGGAAAGTCACCCACACAGGGATAGCAGACTTCACCCCCGTGGCCATAATGCTTTTGAACATGAAAATCCATTTACTGGTACATGTTCTTTATCCAAATACAGGCACAAACACACACACACACACACATGTGCGTGCACACACACACACACACACACACACACACACACACACACACACACACACACACACACACACACACACACCACACACACACACACACACCTTAGACATGATCTCTCTGCCTGAGGCATTACGTAACTTGTATAAGACATGTCAGTACCTTTGAACAGCATGTCATTGTGAGTACATTGTATTGTAGGGACACGTACTAGAATCATCTCAATACCACAAACACAATTCATGGGACCACCCAGTCTGTCAACATTCCAGCTTTGTCTTGTCCTTTTCACAGTTAGTATTGTTTTAATTCTCACATGGGAAATGTACTGTAGTTTAAGTTTGTATCATCCTCCCAAATCTGCATTTCTCCTACTCTCCAACTCCAAGCAGAGGTTTAGGCTTTGGCTTATATTTGATGTGTAACTGTTATAAGGCATTTTCATTGAGCTTTGTTTTGGTACTGGTATCTTTTTCTAAATGGTAGCTGCCTAGGAAATGGATAGTAGTACCTGGCCAATTTGATATGTATACTGTCTTTCTAGCCACCAAAAAATCTGCATTTCTAGCTTCTGCTTAGACTGTTTATGTTGTCTTTTACTCATTCTCTCCTGTCTCAGTTGCAACACAGCTTTAAACCTAACATAAAATGGCAGAAGTGTCCTTTGATGTTGTGAAGAGTACTGAAGACTGTGAGGCCCATGTCTGAGCTCTGTCACTCCGGAGCTGCCCCTGTAATGAGAAAATGATTATGTCCTGAAAGGACCGCCGTTATTGAAATGCGGCGGTATTGTCGGGGGGAGGACACCATGTCGTGTCTGCGTCTGGGCCACGCCGTCGGCAACAGTACCACCTTACTTTTCCCACCGTCGGGACGTTATCCGCGGGTCGGCGAAGGCTTTCACATGGAGATGTACGCGGCCGGCAAACACTGAGCTCCCTGGTCAACCATTCTTCTGCAGCTTAGATAGCAAGGAGACTAAATGACCATGCAAGCAAGGTCCACAAATTTTGTGGGAAGACTTAGTGTGTGGAGTCGTTGTAAAGACACCACAGTATCTCTTCCCTTGTTGTTCGGCATCAAAATGAAGAGCCATGAACAGTGTATTACTCTACAAAGGGCTGTTCCCATGGCTTGTTCATTCCGACTATGAATGGGTGAATCTGAATCCGAGCAGCCCTTCTTCAGTGGCTGTTTTGTGAAGGAGTCTGTGGGAAAAATATTACCTTTTTTACTTGGAAAATCTCTGTTCCAGACTGTCTGTGGTCTATCAGATCCTCATTTTTAAAACATTTTATCCGAGAGAAATCCTTGATGGAACATACTGTATGTGACACTGAGAACTGTTGAATTGAGGAGGTCTTGTTTTCTCTAACAATACCATTGTATGGCATGTTTTTTTTTTAATTTTGGAAATGTACATGTACAAATACAACTGTATATTGTATTTACCATCTAGTGCAAAGTATTGAAGTATAAAAGAAATAATGGCAATGGTTTCTGAGCTGTCATACATTCTTTTTAAATACTGAATTATGGATGTAAAATTTGTCGGGTGCAGGTAGTTTTCAATGGTGCAGATAAATACGTAGCAAAAAGCCCTGCAGTAGGATGGTTAGCTTGCAGCAAAATACAAGAGAACTTTGTCTGTGGTTCTTGTGGTTATGCACAATTAACTGCAATATCCTGTGGTTTACCATTATCCAATGCAATTTCAGGGTGGCAAGACTGGATTTTCAAAGTAAATTTTTTGGTATAATTCTTATAATGTAGTGACATGAGTCAATCCTATCCCATAGCTATTTATGGGTGGTAGCCAAAATGAATAGATGTCTCATGCACAGTGTGTCTTGTTTGTGGGCTACTTCCAATCAGGCAATGAAATGATGGCGAAAATGTGCTAAGAAATGGCAGTAAGTGTCAATATCAGACAGATTTCCTTATCTAGAATATTGTTTTGCTGCCCTGAAAATTGCACTGGGTGCATTCAAAAGACAGGGCATTTTGCATGGTTCTGATGACACACAGATAATAACTGATGACAACTTTCCCCTCGCTGTACGCTACAGGTTGGCCGTCCTTCTACGATCAGGTCGACGAAGCCGCCGTGACGATGACTGAGGACAACTCCTACGGCATGGTCAGGACAGAGACAACTTGTGCAAAGGTATGACATTTATTCCTTCTGATACATGTACTCCAAACCAGGTCGGTTTGTTTTAACCTTTGTTACCTTCGCGAAGAAGGTTATGTTTTCAGTAGTGTTTGTGTGTCAACACGATAACTCAAAAAGGCTAAGATGGATTGTCTTGACATTTGGTAGGTGGGTAGGTATTGATGAGACCTCGAAATGATTACGTTTTGGACCCCTAGGCGGCTTGTTATGGTACTGCAGTGGAACTTCCAGTTTTGATATTTTGCGATCTGGGCATGCTAGGGTCATGATTTTTTGATGGTAGGTAGCGAGATGGTGAGATCGTGGAGCTCCAGTTAGTTCATGAGTATCTCAAATCAGCCTGTAGGCTGCTTTTCATAGAGGTCAGGAGGGAAGAGGTAAGGGTCGGACAAAATATGTTAGTAGATACAGCGCAATCATGATTTATGGGATACGCACCAGTACCCAAAGTAGTTTGTACTTTTTTCAGGCATGTTGCCATTGTCGGTAAGCAGCAAAAAAATGCCTGACTAGCAGTACTGGAAGACTGTGTTTTTTTTCTGACAAACATGTACATGAACGAACCCTTCGTCATATACCCAGGGCACAGAGGGCCTCACTGTGCTCCACCTCTACCTCGTAAATTAGATTATAGACATAAATAGATTTCATCCGCCAAAATCCCACTAAAGGAGTGGTGTCAATTTGATTAAGGACCCCCCTTGGACCGGGGGCCTTCCTGCCATATTTGCCGGTTATCAGTTTGCTTTCATGTTCCGGGAGGGCTATTTCTAGCACGGCATGATGGGGTGTTTTGACAGCATGTTCTGTGTTCAGCCAGCAAGAATGTTAACGCACTTTGGAGGTAAGACGGGACAGGTACGGACTCCCCGGGAACGTTTCAGTCAGGGGAAGAGGAGCGTTTCCAGGGCTTGAAACACTTTTTTTTCTGCATACCTGCTCTGGTACAGGTGATATTGAAAATTACCAGCACAGGACAAGTTTTACCTGCACCACTCAGACTTTGTATGAGAAGTATGAATCACTACTAAAAACTGTTCAGAAATCATTTCCATAATTCCTAATTCATAGGTGGTAATATTCAATGCAGCAAATGAAAATCCACATATACCTACATGTATCTATAATTTAAACCTAGCACATGGACCAATACAGGTAAGGTGCAGGTAGATATCAGAAACCTGTACCTGCACAGCCCCAATTTTACTCATGCATATGCACCCAGTATTTCGAGCCCTGGTTTCTGTGAAGTTCAATTGACAATGATGAATACAAAGAGGTTTAATTCCACTATCAATATTTTTGTGACAGTTTGAATCCTAGAATATTTTACTAATGAGATGTTCCATTTTTGGTGAAAAACCTTTTGAAGTGTAGAACTTTGTGTTGAGCTGTTACAGCACTGCCTCATGGAAAAGACATACTCCTGAATAGTCCCACTGTACTGTTACGCAACAATAGTACATGTATAATTCTACCAGAAACAAACATGTATCACATCATATACTATCATGAAAGTTCATCTGTGTTGGTACTGGTAGTTACAAGTTAAAACTTTTGGTCCAACACCAAAAAGTTTTCTCACCTAAAGCTTTCGACCTGTCACTCCGGTCTTCCTCAGTGGAGTGACCCAGTGAAGCTTGTCTGAAGAAGACCAGAGTGACTGGTCGAAAGCTTTAGGTGAGAGAACTTTTTTGCGTTTGACCAAAAGTTTTAACTCTAAACATGTATCACATCATCAATCAGAAAAACAACAGACAGCTTAGGTGTTTACTAGAAGTGGCAAGTGTTTCAGCAGCTCTTGAGTTCTAACACGACCTTGAGTTTGCCACACGACCCCTGGACCACCTTGACCGCCAACGACCGTTCGAGTTGACGTTGACCGATGCATGACACTCTAGCCATTCCAGAGGTATTGTCATTAAGATGCTTACACAAACACCAAAATCACATTAAGGTGTTTGCGGAATAAACCAAGCCCACGGGATGAATGTGTGGCCTTGGAATAATCGGAATGATTGAGGGGAGTACTTAGCCTAGCTGAAACAGGAGCCAGGCCTGGTTTACCTGGACCCAGTCAACCGCACACACCACCCCGACTTCAAAGCCTTGCTATCGAGTTACCCTAATGACAATATGATTTATGACATTTGTAGGGGAATCTCCTACTGTCTATCAGGTGATAACATCTCGGAAGATTCACCTGTGATGACCCTCTGGCAGTGTGCCACACCCGTCCCACTAACTGGCCGGCAAGAAAGAGTTTTCCACCATTTCATAACTTTACCTCTCTATATAATCTTCACTCATATTTAGTCAGCAAGTAAATGTTTTGAGTAGCATTGTTGGTCCTCATTTTGCCTTGTAATATGTGTATAGACTTATCCGGGCTTTAAATGATATAAACTGTATCTTTGTTATATATTTTGTCTGACCCTTACCTATTACCTCGTGACCTCAATGAAAAGCGACCTGCAGAACAATTTAAGTGTCTCGTGAATATACAAAGGTTCAAATCTTCAAATGTTTAAACTTCTCCAAAAGCAGTACTCTCAGTACATTTAGCTCCCTTGACCATATCATATTTATTTTTTATCTATACTTCCTATATGACCATATCTTAGGAAGTATCATTTCTGTAGTACTGCTTCAGTACTTCATTAGCTACACCTGTTCAACTCCAGTCCTATCTGCAGGTCATTATAGAGTAAACTATCACCAAAACAAGTCTGGTATCCAGGCATGTGGGGGGACTGACTGGCCAAAATTCCTCAGTTGCAGGTATACAGCTGCATTACCCCCAGACCCTGCAGGTGGCCTGGTCCAGGTGTTTACCTAATTAAGGTGCCTAAAAAACAGGCTAACCTTTGCCGTAACCCTTGCTGATGCAGTCTAATACACACAGGGCTGACGACTTAGCTCTTCAAAGAACATTGCCACAATTATGAGCGAGTGTCTCGATCCCGTCTTATCTGAGAAGACCCTACACAACAGGCACCCTGCCCCGGGGCGGCCTCCGTGTCTCAATACCTTCAGTGTTTCATTGTTTGGGCCCCGCAGGTGTGATAAATTACTAATTACATATTTGCTGAACCTTTAATCACCTGCCTTGAGGAAGACCACAGCAATGGTAACTTTGATGGTTGATCTGGTGTTGAGATACAGACTGTGATTCAGTTTCTACTGCTCCAGTGATCCTGAACTTTTGAACTCACCTCTGGGGTGCGCTTCACACCCATCCAGGCAAATCAGGTGTTAAATTGTGAAAGGGCAAGTTGGGAGGGGTAGAAACCAGCCCTCTGGCCTCCTCATTACCCCTTGTTTCCAATCAGCACTGGAACTGGAGCATGTGCCGTCCCTTTCTGTGCTCACTCTGTCTCTGCCCCCTCTCTTTGTCAGTCAGAAATCAGGTGGCACTAATGTATGAAGACAGGAGGGTCCCCAGATTTCCTACCTTACCTTTGATGTGTATGTCAGTGGATGTGCCTGAGTCTAACATTACTCTCACTAAATGTTACTAAACAATGGTCATGGAAAACTGCAAGTTGTATGATATCAACCTGCTCTCTCATCAAACTAAAAGTCATAGATATGGAAACAAGCTGCTAGGGAGCCCAAAGTCTAATCATTTTGAGGTTTCATCACTGACCTACCAAGTTTTGTTGCAATCCATCCATAGCTTCTTGAATTATCGTGCTAAACCACATACATGTACATACATACAAATGAGACCAAAAACATACAGTAACCTTCTTGGCAAGAGAAAGGTGAAGGTTAGACATCCAGGTAATAAGATACGCCAAAAAGCAGTTACTCAAGCAACTGGATATGATTTTGGAAACGATCAAGGCAAAGGTAACAAACAACTTACCCCCACCATTACCCTCCACATAGTTTCAGTTCAGGTAGGTGTCTTGTTAAGTGCTTGAGTGGTGTGTTAGCCAGTATCAACAGATGTACCTGTAGCTGGAATGGGAAGCATTCAGGATTCTACTTTCCCTGTTTACTGCGGTAAAAATGGATTAACGTCAGTCAGTGGTTGTGATCATAGTCTCATTCACTCACCAACATTTAGGCCATAGGCCGCAGTCTTTTTTTTTTTAGGCCACAGTCACTGTCTAAGTTTGAGGGATATGTTGCTGGTTTTCCGTCCTGATTGCCATAGCTAGCTGTGTGTGTGTGTATGACAATGTCTGTGTCTCTATGTGTGTGTGTGTGTGTGTGTGTGTGTGTGTGTGTGTGCGTGCGTGCGGGCATGAATTGTCTTGACATTTGATGGGTAGGCCTTGATAAGACCTCAAAATGATTAGATTGTGGGTCCCCTGTCGGCTTGTTATGGTACTGCAGCAGAGCATCTGTCTTGTATCTCTTGATCTGGGCATGCTACTTAATATAAGTAGTAGTGTCTCATGCAACACTGAATTTGACCCTGCCATGTGAGACCAGATTATCCCCTCAAAACTGAGGGATATGTGCTATTTAATGATTCATATGTTTGGTTTGCTGATAACAAAAAGGAAAACCAAACTTCACTAATTTAGGAATGGGAATACATCGCTTTTCTCATATACATCCAAACGAAAGCTTTTAATTTCTACAGTATATGAAGTTTTTGAAAAACAACCACTGATCCTAATGCAATCCATTAACATCAGATTCTATGAAGTTGTGAGTCCAGGAGAGCCATTAAGAAGGCATGTGGGGTAGCAGCACTGCACCTGCTGTAGCACTCTGCAGGTACCTGGGAATTCAGTGGGTGGAAAGGGTAAGAGGATTAGGTATAGTCAGGCACATTGCTGTATGACTGTTTGAAGCAGCTTTTGACATCAGGCAAATGCCTTTCAGGCCAAAATGTTGTGACTTTGCAAAGTTTGAAGTCCACTCTGCTAGACTGCTATGATTTAAAGTGCATATAACAGGAAAGTAAAACATTTTCTTATTGTCTGTAAAAATATGGTGTGACTGGGTGAACATAATGTATTACACCACACATACTAACCTTCATCAATGCATTCATGCTAGTATACCATTTTGATGGTATTGAACATCAAACCATACTTCCAGCTCAGACCAATGGAACTATACCATTATTACGTCACAGTTTGTTTACCTGTTCTAAAGAACATTCTAGAACGGTCAGTTAAAGAATAAAGATCATTTCAAAGTTTTCAAAGTAAGGTATGTCTGATTTTTGCTGCGTCTAGTTGTGTTGACACAGCATTACATGCCACATGGGTGATTTAGTTGTGACATTAGACGAAAGTAGTACTGTATCAAAAGCCTTATATTAAGGCTAACGCTACACAAACACACACCACGCTACGCACCCCTGTACAATATAAACGTCGATTGACCGGCATTCATTGCGGTAAACAAACTGTGACGTAATAATGGTATAGGTCCATTCAGTTAAACATTAGCTATCAATATTCCACTGGTGATGTCACAGTGAACATAGCAGGCAGTTTAGAACCTCCAGAGAAAAAGTATTATTTTGAGAAGCAAATATTATTTTGTTTTTAAATTTTAATCATCTTGATTTACATACAATTCCAAGACTAAAGAATATTTTCTCGCAGCAAATATATTTGTATAATGGCACCAGGGCACTTGTATATATCCAACTTTTTTGTTCATATTTTTGCAGTGAAGACTTATCAAAAGCAGTCCTAGCTCAAAAAACTAAAGTGCAGCCAGCAAAAATGATCATTCCTTGTATGATACATGCACATGTACCTGTGATGCAGCCATCTTGCAGGTTACTGCAGCTTTGAAAACATTACTCTGAAACCACCTGTCAAGCATCTTGGAGAGGGAGGAGCAAAAAAGGACCAAGCAGTAAAATGATGACTTGACAGTACAAGAGATCTGCATGGACTCCAATAACTAAACATATACTACATGTAACGTGGCGATTGTGGAGAAACGATGGCAAACGCGGAGAGACAGACGCCGAACTTATTCCACAAGGTGGAAGTGATCCGACTGGCAGAGAGAGTGAGAAGAAATCGTCGAAGGAGCTTAGATTAAAGGGGTTTGCAGACAGTAGAAAATTTGTTTGGAGACTCGACAGAAACTTTGTTTGATTTTGCTTTCTTTTTCTTTTTTAGGTACACGTACACAAGAACAGTAAATGGCAACCAGTGATTTTTTTATGTTTTAGTGTGAATGGTTTATATGTGTGTGAATGCTATAACGTGTAACGCTACATATAAAATGGCTTTAGTTGTGCAATGAATGTTTTCATATGTTTGAGAATAAAGACATCTCTGTTGCTACTGAAAGCATGTTTCATTTTTTGTTGGGGGGGGGGGGTCAACTAACCGGCTAACTCTCTATAGTGGTCACTTGTCTATAGTGGTCAAATTTGGACAGTCCCTTGAGTGACCACTATAGACAGGTTTGACTGTATACCAATAATCAAAGAAATCTGTCAAAACCACTGTGAGTTACAGTTGTGAACACACAAACATGACCGAAAACAGTACCTTACCACAGAAGGCTACCTGCTTCTCCATGAGGTAAAAGGAAGAACAATCCATACTTGAATACCAATGATCCCCGCTAACCAGATACTTGTATTGTTCAGTCCTTGGCGTCCTTGCCAGTGCAGGTCATTGCACTTTAGGTCATCAGGCATTGCGATATGTACAGTCATAGGGTGTCCCTCCCCGTCCACAACAAAGGGAGGTATTCCCCCCTATTGTTACAGTTATCACTGTAAATCAATGCTAAGCCATGCTGAAATGTACCTCCACACCCACTACATATGTATGGGGATACTCATGTACAAGCCACTAATAGGTCCTCAAATTCAATATGGTTGACAACATGTACATGCTTTCACTAAGTTGAGTGTTATGCTGACATGCATTATTTAACTCTAATTGGTTACTCTCTCAAGTTGATCTCATTGCCATATGTTGCCGATAAAGCTTGGGTCTAATTGACCTCAAGTGACACTGACGGGTTTAATCATCCAGTAGTAATTTCTTGATCTGGTCTTGACTAGTTTTGATGTAAGCCAAACTTCTGTATAAGCAGTATATTGTGTGGCATTGCTCAGATGTTTAGCTGCTCTTCTGGGCCTTGGGCCTAGGAAAATTAGTGTTCTGTTTCTGATTTCAGTCATGGAAAAACTAGGAAATGGAAATGGTAGGAAGGATTCTTTTTTCCTTTTTTTTTCTTTTTCTTTTAGATTTCGGCTAAAATGATGCAACATATGAAGTTTAACAATGCATTGGGACTGTCTGAAGGACCTGTCCACCTGTTTGCCTGTAGAAAAATATGTCACCCAATTTAAAAATAACTTCTGAAAATGTGTTTAGTGACATTTAAGAAATTCAGATGTGAGATATAGAATTTAAACCCTTACCAGCAGTCAATCAAGAAGAAAGGTTAGGGTCACCCAAAACCGGAAACACAGCATTTTTTTCCCTAGGCCTTGCCACCCCGGCTGTAGGTGAAATATTTTGTGCTCTATCACTTGATCTGTGGAATGCGAGATTCTCCCTGGACATTAAGAAATTCCATGGTTACTAAAGGGTAGTTCATGGTGTTGAACCTACTACTGACCTCCTGTCTGCCACCAATCTGCCACTAGTTTGGGAAGGGCAAGAAGCACACATTGTATGTACTCGAACCAATATGTTCCTTTGATACACAGTGAGTTCAACAATCTCAGAGTTCAACAACCTCTTTTCTCCCCCGTAGAGTATGTATGATTTTTGAGGTCACTTCTGTATCAACGTTAAGTCGTTAACAAATAATTTGCCGACTTTCTTCTTTCAGTACCTGTCGCCACCGTGAACATACAGTTCCGTGGACAGGTCCATTTTTCTAAGAACACAAACTTTTGCCAATGCAAACATAAAGTGAATTACAGTACTGTCCATTTGTCACAATTCCCAACTTCTACAGTTTCCAAGAGCAAAGTATGGTATAAAAGACAACCGACACGGTTAAAAATCATGAGTACTATATATGTATATTTTTTACATGAATTGTTTATTTTTGTTCACGCAAATAGCCCGTCCAGGACCTAAGAATAACCCACATCGAGTTCAATAACCTAACCTTGGCTTGGCTCTGCAGTTATGCTAATGTCTAACAGTCTATTCTTGTAGAGTCAAGGCTGTGTTGATATATAAGCTGCTGACAGAGATTCTTTATTGACTCGACAAAAGTACTGGGGCTTCCGTATGGTCTACTACAACTAAGATGGAGTGGACAGAAAAGTTAACAGCAACAGGCGTTTATCATTTTATACTGAAAAATGCAATTATAATGATATTTGTAGCCTGGGTGGTGCCATCCTCTGGGCCCAGCGACATTAGGGAGCGGGCGAAAACTACGTAGGATGGCAGCCAGGCTATGATATTTGGTCAAAATGGACAAAACCTGTGGTCATTGTGTATTTTCTAAATGACTTATATCGTCCCAATTCTCTGTTTAATCTATGATAGCTAATTCTTAACTTTTTAATCACTTCATATGACATGTTTGTTGTCCCCCCAGTGTGGAGCCCATCTCGGCCATGTGTTTGATGACGGTCCCAAGCCCACCGGCCAGCGCTACTGCATCAACTCTGCCTCACTCAAGTTCGACCCAAAGAGCTCCAAGAAGGGAGAAGAACCCAAATCTGAGCTGTGAGAAGAAGATGTCTGTGTAGGGAGGGGGGTAGCATGCCTGTAGCCAGGATTTGTTGGGGGGGGGGGGCTCGTCACTGAATGACATCCAGTAAATTTCTAGCGGGGACCAATCAGAGGGCTGCTGAATAATTTGAATAATTTATCAGGGCCCACGGACGCGGTTCTTTCACTTGTAAAGTAGCCAATTACCACCGAGCCGGTGGCACACGATGGGCGAAAACATGTATTTCACACCCATTGTACGTCGACATAAAGCGCTTATACATTACAAACAGAATTTTCGTAGGACTACCATTACTTTAGTTTGCAGCATGTGTATTGAGAACGAGTACTAGTATCTTCATAATTCTGCTGGCTGTTTGTAGAAGAACGGCACAATAAAACAGTTTTCAATACCAACACGACTTAGCAGATAACACGTAATGAAGCCCACTTTTTACGCAGATTGTAGCACTACGTAATGTTACACAAACTAACAGTAGATGTTTTAAGGAATTCACAGAAATGACAATGATAGATAATGTGACGCATATACATTATACAGCACAAAATAAAGAGTAACAGTAAAGTAGTCGTCTTTGGCCGGGTATGGCAAGTTATAGTACGTACATGTATCGGTTCAATCTTTAACGGGTAAGTTGACAGCAACAAGCAAGATGCATAGGTTCTATTACATATGCTTTTGTAGCTCACTTGCGTCTAGATTTGGGACGAACCCATGTTACTTTTTCGCCGCAGTTTTTCATGTAGTGGTTACTTCGACAGCCTTTCCGCTGACGCAAACATACTAGTTTGAGGTTCCACAGTTCTTACAACGTTAGCGCTTGAAGTGGTGTTTTCCAAGTTTGTTGGTCTGGTGAGGTTGTCTTTGTTGGCTTGTTGTCTGTCATTTCCCTCCATTTTTATGTTTGGCGGCCCGTCTTCGATTGGTTGGGTTTGGTTCACAAATCTCAGCTTTGCTAAGATCCGTTCCTTCCCGTACGTAGAGGTCGCTCCATTAGCGCTAGTGCAGCCACATTTGAATTTGTAAAACTTAATGTCTACAGTCCCGTTTTGATTCGTTCATCAAAGTAGATTTTACTAAGGTATGACTTTACTAACTGATTGTGGAAGTACTAGTACTTAGTACTGATGTAAACAAGAAACAATATACGCGCTCTGGTTGAGTTCATGGCATTTACATGAAACAAGGTGATAATAGCCGCTAGTCGGTGACGCGTCAGCAGCCCTATGATTGGTCCCCGCTAGAAATCTACTGGATGTCATATAGTGTACACGGGGGGGGGGGGGTCGTTCGATAGTACATGTACTAGTATCTGAGGGACCAGCAAGTGCCGTTACAAGGTGCAAGGTTCCTAGGGGGGGGGGTCAAGGGGCACGTTCCCTGGAAGATTTTGAAAATAAAACCTTCTGAAATGTCATTTCCTACATTTTTGAGAGAATTTCAAGAAAAAAATCAGAGGCTCACATATGTATTTCATTGGAAGAAATAGAAAGAATGACTACATGTATAGCCATTATGAAATGCCATTATAAAATGGCATCCACAATAATGGTATCAGGCCAGAATCAGTCCTCCTTTAAAAGAAAATCTTGGACTTTTTGATAAAAAAACATACCTTTGAGTGTTTATGTTCTTCCAACCCCCCTGGCTACGGGCATGGGTAGTCATACCATACTGGACTATACAGGGCTCTACATGTGCACCAAATCATGGCTGCCTTTCAATGTAATCACATATACTTCCTGAAGATTGGTCAATTGCTAAATAGATTTTGGTTTAGTTATTAGTTAAGTAACAATCAATTCATCATGATTGGTCAAAGATTGACAATACAGGGAAAAGGAATTCATGCCAGATACACATCTGTGTCATTTTAAACAGTCACTGTTTTAAGGCCAAATAAAAAAAAGGCTGCAAGTACATGATACTGTCACTATGAATGTACAGCAATTGTTGTAGATATTTGGAGAGATTTTAAACTTTCTTTACCAAACGGAATGGTCCTTTCAAATGGGTCTTGATAGGGGTTTTAACTGTGACCAGACAAATGTCAACTTGTCCTGGGACTTTTTAAAAATTCCATGTAACAAGCAGAAGGACAGTAGTGTGATGTGATTTTGGACACAAGTTTCCTCACAAGGAAATCTTTCATGCAAAGGGCTGATGGGGACATAAGGTTGTACTGTACCAATGTTGTAGCACATGGTAACTTGTGGTATGTTGGAATAGATGAATGTTATCGGAAAGATACTTTTTTTTTACTTTCATGAAAGTTCATCTGTGTTGGTAGTTACATGTTAAAACTTTTGATCCAACACAAAGAAGTTCTCACCTAGAGCTTTTGACCGGTCTTATGTTGACGTCACACTTCAGAGAAGCCACGTGACAAGCTTCACTGGGTCAGTCTACTGAGGAAGACCGGAGTGTCAAAAGTTCAAGGTGAGAGAACTTCTTTGTGTTGGATCAAAAGTTTTAACTTTATATGATAGGAAAGATAAATTGATTTCTACCATTTTGAACCATGTTCAGACTGGATCTACTGTACTTAATCTACTCTTTACCACCAGTGCACAAAGTACAGGAATCCTCACGTCATTTTTTAGAAGTCACCAGTTGTTGTTTTTTTCAGTTACAAAGCCCTGATATTCCTTTCACTTTTCACATCAACACTGCGCTATGCACATTTACATTTTACAAGCCATATTCATGTCGAGTACATGTACTAGTATTACGCATATTTATGGGTGCAAATAGCTAGAATATAGATCAAACACTCCCATACCAGGTGTACTGGGTAAGTAAAACAAAGTAATATGCAAGCACATAGGTTTGAATATTTAGGTTATGAATTTATGATGATTTAATATCATGTGTAGCAAGGTATTTTGATATATCCATAAGGTGTGTACGGAGGTTTCTGTAACAAGCAAATCATAAGTTTGAAATATCTAGCTACTATGTTAGTACAAATGTAGTACATTTGTATCACTGAAACATGGATTATTTCAAGAAATGGATGGACAAGCAAGAAATGTTTATCAAGTTTGTTTTTTTTACATTCCTACAACAATAAGTACTACTAAGTAGAAAGTGTGAAAAGTGAAAAACTATTGTTTACATCTGAATGTCATAATGAGGGCCACATTCATACTGATAATCATTCAGTAGTTGTATCTGTGTCCTTGTCACACATTCACAACTTTCCCCCACCACCAACCAACCAACCAAGCTTGACTAAAGTTTGGGAGCAGTCTGACCAGATTTCAGCCATGCCTACCTTTCTATGTGAATCAAATCAAATTTGAGTTACATTTGAGTCAAATTTTGTTCTACAAATTGTATCATAGGATACTCAACTTTATTTTAGATTTTTACATTGAGATTACATGTACTTAAGGATACTTTTTAAATCTTTTAGAAGGCAAGTCAAATGCACATTTGAAGTGTTAGGTCTATAAGTTGTACTGTAGATTTTCTTATGAATTTGAACATGTATGATATATATATACTGAAACATTTATGTTATTATTTATAGTTCTGTCAGCAGGTTGCCAGTACTGAATTCCACTAGAATTGCCATGTGTTGTTGCCATGAGAAATAGGATTTTTACATGGTTTTGCAGAGCAACGTTAGGACGTGTTATGAAGAATGAAACACAGGTATTTTTTGCTGTGAGGGATATGACATCATGGCAATAAAATATTTCTATGTTTGAATGCAGTTTGTTTGGTAGTTGTTACACCTATTTTTAGCATTATACAAAGAAAGACAATGGTGTTGCGCCTATTTTAGCATTATACAAAGAAAGACAAAGGTAAATGTTCTTCAGAAAAGCTCTACTTCGTGCCCAGTGGAATCGCCCTGCTGCTACGTCATAGTGGTTGCCCCCCTTATAGAGTAGTCAATGGTATCGCCCTGCTGTTCCGTCTTGATGGTTCCCCCCTTGTGGAGTGGTTCATGGTATCACCCTGCTGTTCCGTCAGTACGGTTCCCCCCTTGTGGAGTGGTCCCACCTGTCAGTACCCTCTGGCAGGGCGCCAGACGGCCGGTCACCCTGCCAGCATGTCCTCAACTGAACTTGGGGACACCCCGGTAGGGCCCGGCGTTCCTTTTACATGACAGTTGTGGAAATCAGGGCACATCGCTAAGGAGTTTGCTAGCCTTGGCGCTTCTTACTGCAGCATCACCCGTCTCAAACCGCCTCGTTGACGTAGCCTCTACCAGGCTTCAGCTTAAGAATGGACTGGAAAGGGTAGAAATTGGCCAAATAGACAGATAACATGTACATGTCAGGGGCTATTAAAAAGAGTATAGTTTGTCGCTCTCCTGGCACCGTATCTGTCTATTTGGCCAATTTCTACTCTGTCCAGATGATTCTGAGGCCTTGTAGAGGCTACTAGTATCTGTAAACTACGTACACACATTAAACAACCCTAGTCATTTTATCCTTTGTCGACGTAAATGCAGATCAAAAACGATGACGAGATTTCGGTTATTCTTTGTTTCTAGTAGGCATGTCAAACTTTCCCGCTCCGGCATTGGAACGCGGGGGCGCGCAAGGCAGTAAATATTTTTAAACGATCGTTAAAAATCAACCGTTTGTATTATGCCAATAAAAATCGTTATCAACAATGTATATGATGTCAGCTATCGTGTCATTGTATTTTTAGTTGAAAATATGGATCAATAAAGGAGCTAAAAATCAGCAAAGTTGAAAATACAGCCGAAAATCAGCCCCGTTCGGACGCCGCGAACGCGGCACGCTATTTTGAAGCCGCCGGGCGGAGACGTCTTCTTCCACTCAAAAGCCACAAACCGCTCGGGCTCGTAGAACTCTGGGAATGATTTGATGTGAAAGGGCAGAGTTCAGGGTTCACGACAGCGGTGGGACAAAGTTGCTGCGTCATCGCTGGCGGGAGGTACGAGACGAGAAGTGAAGCGTCCAAAAAGTATGTGAAAAATTTTGCTATTTTTCTTGAATTTAACAATTTTGTCCGCCCATAGCAACAAATATAAACACCTTGTGGTTATGTTGGTGTAGTTTTTGTTTCATTTGAGGCGAGTTTGAGCTGTGGGTTTAGCGAAACATTTTGTTAGTTTTTCCCGGCCGCCAGAAAAATGGTGCGTGCAATGCGCGCGGCCGTGAGGGGAGGGGGGGGAGGGGCGTGAGATCGCGAACGTTGTCGGTTTAATTCAACCTATAAACATAAATTCCGCTGCTCTTTAGTAATATATTTTAAGCGTAAGTGTGTTACACTTTTAATTTACGACAATGTTGGACGAAAAAAAAAAACTTTAGCCGGATCGGATCATGAGATTGTCATAAAGTGTTATATTCAATCTTATGATTTGTCCATCGTGATCAATGTTTACCCGGCCCAGCCCCTGATGTAGATTATTTTTTTGTTTACTGATCCAGCTTTGAAGAAAAATATCAAAAAATAGTGAGGTTACTAGATTTGGCTTTGGTATCTGACATCAGAAACCAGAAATTTGATATTGCCACTTGGTTGATTTCATTTTTTTAAATCTTAATTCAACAAAGAAAAGTAAATCATCCTGAACATTTTGAATGGCTATTGTTGTTGTTGTTGAATCTATTACTCCGCTCACTCTTGTCAGAAGATGATCCCATGTGATTGTCTTCTTCCTCCTGTGCATTCTCTCTTCCCAGTGTACACATCTCTTGTTGCTTTTTTCCAATTGGTCGGCTTCATGTTCAGTGGTGGTTTCCTCTTCTTTCCTTTTCTTGTTCGTTTTCTTAGTTTTATGTTTTCTTACTCGTTTCCTTAGTTTTCTGTTTTCTTTTTCCATTGGCTATTTATGTATGGCTGTACATGTATATGAAAGTACACAGAGAGACTAGATACTAATTCTACCCATATTTTATTTTAGTGGATGAAGAAGAGACATGCAGGAGAGCTGTGCAGAAATGCAGGATTGAGCCTTACTGCACATGAAACTGGCAGCTGTCAAGTTGAGCATGACAGATTCACAAACGGGCCATTATTGGAGTTGTTTAACTTTGTCAACAAGACTGGACTCAGAGAAGACATGAGAGTGAAGTGGATAAAAAATGTGGATAAAGATTGTAAAGATACCATTTTATCGTTATCAAGTAAATTTAGCTGTAAATGTAACATCCATAAATACATGTACTAAAGTAGTTACCGGTAGTGTGAAAATGCAATTTAAAAGACTAATAAGTATAATGTAAAAGGCTAATTAGCATATTGTTAATTGAAATAATTGTTAGTTAATTAAAAAATGAATATTGAATATTACAGTTTGAATATTACAGTTTGCTCATATGTCAACAGGTTACTATGACATTTTTATTAAACGAAGAAAAGTGACATGTATCCTGATATGTATATAAATGTTGGTAATTAGGCTCATTTGCATATTTTGGTATTTAATTATCCTCATTAAAATGCTTTGTTTACTTATAAAAGGAATTTAGGACCACAAAAATACCTTGTTAGTATAGAGCTCTGTTCACAATTTGTATCTTACCTGGGAACCTCGTTACCTGTAAAAATGAGGTAATTATGTAATTATGTAGTCATTAGCCTAATTAGGAAAAATGTGTAAACTTTTGTATGTAAAAAGATGAAATTAAAGACCTTTGTGGCAAACTGTTTGATCCTAAGATGCTGAAAATTTGAAGATTGTAGCATGAAAACTTTAAGAGATACAATAAAATGTATGTCAGATGTTGTTGATTTATGGTCTCTTTTGGTGCCATGACTAATTAGCCTATTCCCATAGGACCAATACTTAAGCATCTTCCAATGAAAACGTCAAAATCATAAACTTTGAAAAATTCTAGAAAATCTCAACTTTGTCCAATTTTCATGCGAAATGAAGCATTCTGACCGGAAAAATCTACTCTATAACATGGAATCATTTTTAATAATCCTTGGTGCCCCCCTATTTTTAGTGTGACATCCCTATTTCTAGACAGTTATGTTTTTATTTGCAACAACTATTAAAAAGGTGGCAAGGTATAGCTTTTGGGTTGTATTGTCGAATTTGAATACTCTGGTGAATACGCGTGTTTTTAGGCTTTTTTATCGGACTTTCTTTTTTTGCTCTGGTAGTGCCAAAGAAAGATACCAGTGCAAAAAAAAAGAAAGCAAATAAAAAAGCCTAAAAACACGCCCAAAATAGGCCCAAACCTCTGGCTGGGAGCGTTGGGAGCAGACCTATAACTAACAAGTCTGGATTTCAGCCTAAACTAACTCTGCATACTGGCACGACTCCCTTCTTGACCTTGTAGTTGACCTTCTAGCGGCACCCTTGAGAACAGCAAACACAGATAGGCCGTTATCATCTCTTCTTATGTACCTTTTTAATCAGAACCATCATCTAATCTTTTCTACTTGACATCCACTTCCTCTGGCGACCTTCAAACTGGGAACACAATACGATCTACCCCGATCTTACCTGTCCCACTTCAGCTCTGTTACTTACAAACATTATTCATGCATTTTACGACTTTTTGACTGAGATTTAACATTCCGATGGCTTTTCTGCTCTCGGAAATGACACCGCTTAAACCCTCCTCCTACGCTGTAAAATACTTATTTGCCGTCCGCGGGCGGATTTTGATCCCCTGTCCCGAGATGGATTATATCTACGACACTTGAGCGTTTGAAGACTAATTCCCGTGCAGCGCGGTCTATTGTTGAGGTGCCCGGGTGAAAGCCCGTGTTGGTGATGGACAACGCTGTTTGTCCCACGCACACCTGTTGCCTGGCAGGGAACGTCCGAAAGTTTGCGTCGCTTTCCGCTGTTTTGCATGCCCGGTAATTGCCATGGAGTAACCCTTGGACTCTGTACCTGTGTTTACATCAACTCGCTGACGTTTTCACTTTATTTTTGAGGTCTCATGACTTGGTTGGATTCTCCACCCCCGCAGTGTTGTCCAATCATATCTGATCTCTCGTGTAGGTACGGCTGGGACGTTTGGACGCGAACACTTGACGGCGACGTCGGCTTTGAACTGTCGGGACGTGCGGCGCCGCGGCTGGGCGGGTCTGCTTGCAGATCGCGGACCTCGGGCCGGGCGCACCGTGCCCTAACCGCGGCGTCTCCGTGGGAAAACTGCCGAGTCCAGCCCCGCCAGGTTCTTGACGTTTGCTCAACACCCCCGCGATATCTTAATTGAAGTTGTACTTCGCACCTCCGCGATAAGAAAGTTTGCGCTATTTTGGTGGGTGAGTTTGCGGACGCCGTGGCTCCACAAAGGTAACGTCCGTCGCCTCGATAAACTTATCAAGACAAGTTCTCTCCCCAAATGGCACTTCGCACCGCAATTAGTCTGTGTCAACGTTTGTTAAACGTGCGGACAGCGTTTGTATGGAGGCTATCAACCCTCATAAACTCCCGGTATGGCCGGTACAGCCCCAAGAGTCCTACGCGGCTGCTACGAAGCCTATCTCGGGTACTGTTGGCGAGAAAACAACGGGCGACCTTGGTTATACCCCCATAAAGACGGTTATGGTTTCAGCTGTGTTGGCTGGTGATTGTCATGATAACGTTAACTCAAAAGTTTGAGTGGACTTTTGTGATTTTCTGTTTGAACTGGGTCTTAGCAAGGCTACTTCATGGTCTTAGCTAAAGGAAAAAAACAATGATTTTATTTCGGTCCCCTTGCAGCTTCCTTTTAACTGCACCTGCGCTCGCGGGACGATTTTTTAAATTGATCACTTCACTATAGTGCTTACAACTGCTGCCCAATATCTTGTATGACTCCACTCTTCGTTCAAATGTCCAATAGTCTCTAATTCCCAATGTACATTCTCTTCGCGTTGTTACTGTGATTTGGCCTCTGGCAGGTGCAGGGAAAAGAAAGTTTGCAAACTATTTGTTCACGATAATGATAAGTTGGCGGTACAGAAGTGACCGCGAAAACTACGACTTTAAACGTATCGCGAAAAAAAATCGTGATTTACAGTACTAGTACTCTACGGAAGAGACATTCTAATAGCCCGGAGTGTCCCGCCTTGTCACAACATCGACCCCCCGCTCGTGTCAACACGATTGTCTCCGGTTTTGAGCGCATCATCCGCGACTTCCCCGCCGTCATGCCCATCTAGTCCTGGGATCACCGGGGACAGGACCCCGCATGTGTGTGGTAGCCTCTCCTTAGGAGCGTTTGGAAAGATGGAGCGGCTTATGGACACTCCTCTGGCCAAAAGGATACTGTCTTGCCACCGAAAAAGATCTGCTTGAAGATTAGAAGCGGCAAACTGTACTCCTTTACTTTAGCGGGCCGACTCCACTGGCATGTTATCTGTACTCTCCAAGCCCAGGTTTGATTTTTGGTGTGTTTTCGTGCTTTTTTATCGGGCTTTCTTTTTTTGCACAGGTATCTTTTTTGTTGGATTCGCGTAAGAAAAAAAGAAAGCCGGATAAAAAGCCGAAAACACGCCAAAATTAAGCCAAAACCCAAAGACTGTCTTGTCACCCAAAGGGATCTGCTTGGAGGTTAGACGCAGCAAACTGTACTCTTTTAGCGGACCATCTCCCCTGGCATGTTATCTGCCTATTTAACCAAGAAGCTTTCTTGATTTAACCAATCTCTACTCTTTCCAACCGCTTCTGAAGCCTGATGGAGGCTATGTGTGTGGTACAGAGTTCTCTCCAGACTCCCCGGGGCGGCTAGGTGATGCGGATTTGCCTGGATTCTGAAAAGACTTCCCTGAATAGAGATGGATCCTTTGTAGAAGTGTAGCCGACGGACCTCCATTAGTCAACGACGCTGATAATTAGACAGCAGACCAAAACAACAAATGGTGTTCCGCTAGCATGGCGACATGTAGTTCTGAATTTTAGACTTTTGTATGATTCGAAATTGGATAGATGGTTTGCCGTGCGTTTCGCTTTATCATTCGTCACCTTTGGAAGCTCTTCTTTGTGCAAAGTTGGAGAGACGTCATTATCCACTGTTACTCACACATCTACATCAGCCAATGGCATCAGTCGTAGAGGAACCGGCGATCGTCTTCCAGCAGTACTGTTTCCCGGCAATGCATGATCAGGAGAGCTAAGATGAAGCTCCGAGGCTCCGACACATGTACAGTAGACTGGTGCTATCCCCACGCCCCCGGGACCTGCACACCGCCCCATCTCTCACCAAGGCTTGGTTCATGGCCTTTCTCAGTCACGACCAAGAGCCGACCTCAGTGCTTGGGAAATGACATGGGACGATTTTTGCCATTCCGGTCACACGTGCCCAATAAGCTAAAGGTGACCATAGATGTTGAGGAATGTCCCCCTGTGTAAAACAGTTGCCCCCGGCTCTTTTTCTCTCGGGCTGCCGTCGACTCGCGACGACCCGACAACCCCCTGCCCTCCCCGAGAGACGTCGCACACAGGGGCGCATGTTTGATAGCAAAGATGGGCTGTCAGCGGGACTGACAGGTAACGGAAGCGGGTGCGTCAGGTGTCACGCGGGGGCAGGCTTTGAAGCAGCCCGGTCCGTGAAAGGACCCTCACTCATCCGTCCAGTCCGTTTGTTGTTGAGCCCAGCAAAGCCGGGCGCCTCCACGCTTCTCGATTCCCCCTGAACGGAAGCCGCGATACGGACGAGATTTCAAGGGTGGTTGGCAAGAAAAGGATCCCGCGATGCTTTGAAACGCTTTGGGCAATTATCCATGGCAGCTCCCCGTCCGACCTGTCATCGGTGGACAGAAGAGAGTCATCCCAGGTCCGCTGGTGTTCTGTTCTCTCACATCCCGATGAGTCAAGTTCGCGCGTCTCCCTGCCCTTTCCCACCATCACCCGGCATTCAGTCCCACCTTCCCGCCTGAACCCGCCTGGTCTCCTTTCTCCGTACGTCATCCGTCCGGGTGTCACCTCCCCGTTACCATGGCGACAACAAGGTGCCCAGCACACCCACCTGATGGCCTCATTACCCGATCTGCAGCTTTCCCTCGCTCTTTTTAACGCCACTTGGCAGCAAACAGACATGCCGGTGCCCAGTATTGGGCCCAAACTCCCCGTGTTTGTAGGGAAACGCATGAGGGCTCGTGTATTATAACACAGCGGCGGCCGGGGCTTTCAATGCAACGTTTCCGAGTCTTGTGTGACTAGTTTATTATAACAAAAGTTGACTATCATGCATAACAAATTCATTAAATTGAAAGGTATATGTTCCAGTCACCGTAGACCGAGCATGAAACTGGGGTCAGAGCGGGAGGCGGGCCGGCTTGGTGGCCCATTCTTCTGCCTGCCCTCTTGGCCCTGTCTCTCTCAACAAGTCTGGTTCTCATGGCGTGGAGAACCATTATGCCGGCCTGACGTCGTCGACAGGGTGTTGTGCGACATCGGGGGCATGGGACGCGCCGCGCAGGTCACTACACAGTCTTGGGAAAGTCGGGAGGGACAAAAAGATGGATAGCAACAACAATACCAGTACGTCATCTAATACTAGACAGGGCCATAACAAGCCTTACCTCTACCAGGCTTCATGGGCCAAGAGAGGCATGCCAGGCGAGTTGGTGCGCTGTTATATAAAAGGAGTTCGATAAACTGTTTATACTTAGTAATCTGTCTTTTTGACCAACATCTATTCTGTCCAGCCGCTTCTGAAGCCTGGTGAAGGCTATAACAAGTCAATCTGTCCTGGAGAACTAAGCAGGGATGCTATGTTTGTTTGGTGTTTCAAAAGACTCTGCACTCGGCAAGGCTAATGGTCGATGCCACACCCACCCTCTCCCTCTGTAGTAATTTCAATTCTCTCACCCTGAGAAGACAGTGGCCTCTATCTGGCTTCAGAAGAAGCTGGGAAAGAGTAGAAATTGATCACATACATGATAGACAGCTAAGACATATGCCAGGCAGTTAGTCCGCTAAAGGAGTACTGTTTGCCGCTCCCAAGCCAATCTGTACTCTTTCTAGCCTCTTTTGAAGCCTGGTAGAGCAAACTGTACTCCTTTCATAGCGGACCAACACCCCTGGTGTGTCATCTGCCTATGTGACCAATTTCTACTCTTTCTATCCGCTCCTGGTTGAGGCTTGTTTCTAGAGCGGTGAAACAGCGCGTCATCGCTTGTTTACATCCATCCCTGAGGACGGGGACCGGTCTAGGTCATTTCCCCCGGGGTTCACTATGTCAAGGTCTTCCAACGGACAAGTGCAGTACACCCCGGACTGATAGAAGACTCCTCTGGCTAATGTGCAACTTCGACACCAACTGTGCACTGTGATATTGTTGTCAGATTTTGATGTCAGATTTCGCCTTTTGGGTCCGCCATGATGTCCGATGGAAAATATCTGTTCTCGTTCCCTTGCCATTCACCTCGTTCCCTGGTCTACCAGCGTGGCCTGTGACTCGGCCAAGGTCAACACGAGAAGCCGGAGAGGTCACACATCCGCACGGAGGGTCAGGGTCAAGCTCAAGCCAGGAACACGCCCCCTCCCAACCCACTCGACACCCCCCTCCCTGCCAGAGTGATGACATGGATGCTGACTCAGAACACCAGCCGACTGTCCCTAAACAGTCAGCAAAAAGGCCTCTTCTTACAAGTTGTTGCTACTGAGGTTTTCAAACTATTCGCACTGGCGTCAGGAGACAGCTGAAGAATGCAGGCGGCAAAACCCGCACATTTCTAACGTCTTTCTACTCAAATAACCCTTTGCCAATATGTCAGGAGAGCCATTCATTGCCTTGATGTGAAGCAAGTCATGTTCTGCGGAATGTAGGCGGAAAACCGCAGGTAACCTGGTACGGAAAGTGGATGGGAAACAAAGAAAGTGAGGAAAAGTTAGTGTAGAGCGTTACGTTGTGTCGACATTCCAGTCTAGAAAATGCGCCGAAAATGTACAAAATATACATGCCCAGTGCCAGTGTTACGCATACGACAGAGAAAAAGTATTTAAAAAGTTGTCTTTAGATTGATTGCTTGTATAAAAAAAGAACACCATCAAATTCATTCATTCATTCATTCATTCATTCATTCATTCATTCATTCATTAATTCACTCACTCATAAATGATTTATTGCAAATTGACACAAAACTAAAACAACATTGCAGCTTATAACACAATGCAAAAAGGCTGAATCACGCAGTTTTAGGGAATACACAATTGTACAAAATTTATCATTAATATTTCATTCATTCATTCAGTAATCAATGGAATATGATCAGACTTCCCTATATTTTTTTCAGCGGAAACGTTTGAGTTAAATGTTAGATTTTGCATTTTTAGGACGTTATATGACTAGTTAACTGGATAAAGACGACACTTAGAAAATGTGGCACAAATTAAGGTTGTTTAGATTAACTTAGTCAAGATTATTCTGGATGAATAACCTTAAATAAACGCACAGTTATTCCTATACCTTTTTTTATTACAAAAGATGACTCGTGTGATGAGCAGTCGTTATGTGGGAGAACAAGACAGCTGGCCCTATCTGTTGTATCCAGAATCTAGCTTTATCCAGAACCCGGCTCAGGACTCAGGCACGGTTCTGGATAGTACACGCGTATCCAGAACCGTGCTTGTGGGAAATCTTCGTTCTCGGATACGCGGAGCGACTATCCAGAACCGTGCCTGAGCCTAGCCCTAACCCATCCATAGAACTACTATGATAGGCACGGTTCTGGATACAATAGGCCCTCTTCATCTCTGTAGACCCGTTCACTGTCTGGTTCAACGGGCTGGTGGCATCACTGCGAACATGGCTGCTCTTCAGTCTACCACACAAATCGCCGCGAATATTTCGCATACGTCTGGTAGCTAAAAGGGATTTCCGGACGTAAACAGAACCTACAGGAAATTCAAGTTCACGCTGACGAGTACCAGGTATTGAGTTACACCAGCAGCCTGTGTGTAATGTACACTAAAGTGCAGAGTATGTCACAGCCTTGCTAAACTCAGACAGACAACACTGTTACGAGCCTTGTGGGATTTTTTTTACTTTGTTCAAGTAGTGTTCTTTATCCAGGGTCTATGGTTTACCTTCGGTACATTTCGGTACATTTTGATTACTAGTATCTTGTGTTGTATGGACTCCAGGAAGGATAGTGTCAATCTAACGAACACTAATGGAGATCCCAAACAAACAAACAAACAAACAAACTGTTTAACAAACAAGCAAACAAAAACAAACCATTCAATATGTAACATATTTGTTATGTTGACCGAAGGAAAACATGATGTCTTTGCTCTGTTTCCTCTTCTTCTTCTCCTCCAAACCAGACGTCTGTCACCATGGTAACTAGTGTTGGGTTACATCATGTTGCAATTTTATAGCAGGAGGGATTTAGACTCCTGTCTGACCATATATATGAATGTGTTTGAGTAAGAATTAACAGAGCAGACCATATCCGAAGCTTTTTATTTGCTTTGCAAATGTTACCTTTGTAGTTTTACGCTTTAAAATTGCGCCTGAAGTAATACGATCCATTGAAGACGGTTTAATGTCGCCCTAGGTTCCTGAGAACTTCCTCGGGCACACCTGTGACGTCTTAGGTGTAAGGGTAGCCTTGCACCAAACAATCGATGTACTCACCAAGAGGGCAGGGTCGACATCCTAGCACACCGTGTTATTTTCTATTATATGTCACGTTGTCAAGGAGTCTAGAAGAAGACGTCGGCGTGAGAAGGGAAACGTTATTACTTGCGCGGCCGGGGTCTTAGGCCATGTTGATTTGATTATATGGATGACATCCACGCGCGCATGAATTTTCAGCCGTTTAAAAAAAAAGTTTTCAATCAAACTGTAAATCGTGCAAAACAGTTGCGAAAGGAGCAAATATATACCGTAAGTTGCAAAAAGAATATTTGAAAACGATACCAATGCCAAAATCAAACAAAAAAGACGAGAATGTAAAGAAATGAATTTGTAGAGTTCATAATGAAAGCAACTTTTTTGGGGGGCCAAACTTTTTTTATTCGCATGCTCGCATCAGTTTTTGGGTTCCCAGGGGATGTCATCCATATAATCAAATTAATATGGCCTAAGGTATCCCTCCGACGCCTACGCGACTTCAGCTCACATTTCAAAGGAGGGTTTTACCTTTCTCATTGCGTAATCTTTCCAACTCGTGATCTCAATCACCTGCAAGGTCCGGCCGTGGAGCTGTGTACGTATCATGTTTGAAATCCTACTAAAGCAAGGATTGGAGATACTCTCGAGTCAAAGCAAAGGTTTAGGCTTCGGTTTATATTTGGCGTGCTTTTAGGCGTTTTTATTGGGTTAGGTGTCTTTTGTACTGTTTTATGCTAGCTTGGGGTGGTGTATTGGATACTGTCTTGCCAATTTGATACTGTCTTGCCAATTTGATCCTCTCTTGCCAATTTGATACTGTCTTGCCAATTTGATACTGTCTTGCCAATTTGATACTGTATTGCAGACACCGAAAGATCAGCTTGGAGATTAGATTGAAGAGATCTGTTCCACTAGAACGACGCCTCGGTGGTGTAGATACCATTGTACTTGCCTCTTGGCTAATCTCCAAGCAGATCATACGGTGGCAAGGCAGTATCCATTGGCCAGAGGAGTGTCCATTAGCCACCGACTCCTCTGGCCAATGGATACTGCCTTGCAACCGTATGATCTGCTTGGAGATTACTCTTGGCTCCATGTCAACCATCGGAGTGTCGGTGACTCACGATCAGCAGCCCCAGCGTGTTTGATCCCGTCAGGAGATGTGACATTCTCGACGGGACCTCGCGTATCGTGGGTCGGCAATGGACATACGGGCCAAATGTGACGGGGGCTGAGAAAAAGGTCTAAACCTGACCTCCGTCTGCGCTGTACCTGCTAAATAAAGACTCTAACCTTGGACCCTGTCCAAACCTCTGGCGAACTCGCCAAGGACTGCTCCACCGGAACAGACCAGTGAAGTGCGTTTGGAACTGTTTGCCAACTTGGCGACGTTTTGTGAAGAGAATTGATACATCTAGAAGATCATATGAGGGGTAGCCACCATAGCAGGCTTATAGAACTGGGGGTTTGCTGTTTTCTGAGTAGCCCAGTTCTAAAAAAATGGGGGTAATTCAACCAGGCCGGCTATGTTGTCTATATATATGCAATCAGAAAATAGCGCATAAAAAGCTCCTAAAGACCCTGAAGACCCCCGAACCCCCAGTTTTTGGCATGCTATGGAGGCGAAAGGGCGATACCAGGTCACTTTTGACCCTCCAAGCGTCGGCCTAAGTTCCGTTCCCCCTCCTCATGTTCCTCATGGTCCTGCACAGCCTACACACGTTTGACAGCGCTTACCGTTTGTGGGGGCGTTTGTTTCACTTCCTAGTTTCTGTTTGGTCGGGCAGAGCCTTTAATCTCGGTCATGTGCTCGCACACTCATGGTCCCGTGCAGCTCATCAACTCAGACCCATCGGAATTCTGCTTTTTAACATAATGCGGCAAGTGGGAAAACGAAGACGCCTTTATATACATGCAGCTGCAAAATGCTGCACTCTGATTGGTTGATCTTCAAGCAGATGTATGGTTTCGGCTTGTTTTGTGCACTCTGATTGGTGCACTCTGATTGATTGATCTCCAAGCAGATGTATGGCTTCAGCTTAATTATTTTGTACGTCTACTGGTGCCAAGGCGTCGAAAGCCGAAGCCATACATCTGCTTGGGCCTAGGAAATGATTCCATTGAAATGTATGAGCGAAACGGTCTACATACTACCAATTAGGGGGTCGTTTAGGTCAATAATAAAGACATTATACACGTTCCTGAGACATATAAGGTGATAAATTATGGATAATAGTCTATACGTATAATTTAGTTTTTCCTACATATAAACTATGTAGTCACACTTTCCGTCGTATGTGCCGACCTCTTATTCTTTAAAGTAATTAATTTACTTATTTATTTATTCATTTATTGGTAATGAGCCTTTATTTAATTGTTTAATAACGCAATGCGCTTGTGTCTGTACGTATGACAATGTGTGTAATTGTTCAGGCTCGTTTGTTTGTTTGTTTGTTTGTTTGTTTGTTTGTCACTGTACGTGTGTGAGTGTGTGTGCGCACCTGTTTAAAGATATCGGTTGCTAATCATATATAGTACCACCAGCAGTTTTGCACTAAAAAAGATTGACCAAGAGCGAAACGAACTCCGATTTGCATCGGATTACGAGCAGCTGCAAATCTCTCACGAGCAGCTGCAGCTGCAAAGCTATCTCCTGGCCTCCTTCTTGGAGTGGAGACGATTGTGTGTGTACGATATAAGCTTCTTAAAATCACTGAAGGAGATATGCCGCGGAGGGAGTTCCGCCTCTGTTAAGAAGTCTCAGTGAAGGAAGCTACAACTCAGAAGAGGTTGGTAGAGAAGATTGTGACCTTATCTATTTATTCATTTCAGCCACCATAGGTATCATTACATAAATCTAAAAACAGGGAGACAAATATACAGAGATAAATGTATCTATACAGGTAATAATCAGTGAGATGATATAGTGGTGTTAAAAAAAATAAATTCATTACCGTTTGGAGACCAGATCAACATATTGCTGCCAGTACTTTAAATTTAATACTGAGGGTGTATATATCAGAGTGAATCTTTCTATGATATGCCTCGTTTTTTTGTCGTGGTGGGGAGTGGCGACGCAAAAACGGGGCATCTCATAGAAAGATTAAATCTTCTCCACCAAACCTCTGCTTGGAGAGTACCCGGTTGGTCTGCATGTCTGAATGCCGGGTCTGAAGGCTGATCCACCCGCGTACTCAGGCCTTCAACTCGCTTTGTCTGAGGTCAAGTGTCAGTCAATTGACTTTACACTGAGAATTCCTCCCTGTAACCCAAGAAAACAGGATAGAATGTAATATACACAAAGAAATGCCAGGAGGAGTGATTCAAAGAATGGAAGTTTATTAACTGGGTAGGCTGGACAGAAAAGCCAGGTGAATGTATAGACCGCAGTACAAGGTGTCGGTTGCAGCCTCCCCCATGCAAACTCAAGGACCTGCTCAGAAAAAACAGCGCTTCAATTTTCAAGCTACATCGTTGGAACAAAAGACCAGGCATTCCAGATATGTCGCTTCAACCGCAAGCTGTTTTCAATTTTGGGGAAATGTTACGGTTTAAAAGCGGAGGGCGAAGTAACTTGAGGGCGGTATGAGTAATCTTGGTAATGTTCGCATCAACAGCAGGTAGTGTTGTATTACCGGTATATGGGGAAAGCCTGTGTGATGGAGGTGCCCTGTGTCGATAGGGTGAATGGTGAAATTGCGTAATCCTGGGGATTAGTCTTTAGTGAATTGTGTATCACACAAACTGCACACTGCCGTGTACATGTACTCTCCAAGCAGAGGTTTGGGTTTTGGGTTACTAGTACTACTATTTTTGGTGTGTTTTTAGACTTTTTTTTATTGGGGTTTCTTTTTTGCACTGGAATTTTTCTTTCACCCATCCCCCCAAAAAGATGAGAATTTCAGTGTAAAAAAGAAACCCCAATAAAAAGTCTAGAAACACACCAAAAATAACCCAAAACCCAAACCTCTGCTTGGAGAGTAGTGTACAGGACCGTAACTCTCCAAGCAGAGGTTGGGGTAGAAAATTGTAACTTTTCTATCATATACCCGGTTTTCTTTTGGCCACTCTCTGCTCCAAGTAGAGGCAGGCTTCGGCTTATTTTTGACATATTTTAGTTTTTTTATCGGGCTTTCTTTCTTGTACTGGTATTTTTTTTACGCCAGTCAAACTTCGGGTGACAAATGGATTTTTTTGGGTAAAAAAAAATCCAGTGCAAGAAACCTCGATGAAATAGCCCGAAAAGACGCCAAAAATAACCCCAAACCCAAACCTCTGCTTGGAGAGTAGGTGAAGGAAGCAGGAGCTGAACTTTTTTAATGTGGAAGCTAAGAACCATTATTAATTTAATGCACAAAGAATTCAATCACCTCGTTGTCCACACACGTACACCTGTCATAAGTAACTAAAACCAATGAGATTAAAAATCCTGGCCAGTAAAAGAAAGTCCTCTCGTGGGAGGTAATTAAAAACTCCTCACAAACAAAACAAAAAGTAACTGCAAATGAATTATCGCCTCTCTGGGGCATGGGGGTAGGTGGTCCCCGAATCCTATCCGTGAGATACTGTTACACGTAAGAAAACCGCCACACGATTGGCCCAACCGGGAGGTAATCCCCCGAAATTGACAAATGGCAGAGCGTGTAACAAGTTTGGACGTCGCGAATGTTTCTGGTCGCCAGTAGGTCTGCCGGGTGTATGAGTGGGCGGGTCTATACTTGGGCGGTCCCAACATCGCACCACGGTGAGTACGGACTCATGTCACTTTGACAAATATTGACGAGTTTCATAAGTTTAAAATTGTGTTTACAATTTTTATTTTGAAAGACATTCTACTCTAGGTCCACAGTTACGTACAACCTGAGAAAAAAAAGAAATGTTTGGAAACAAAGGAATATTTGTGGACCGCCAATCGTCTGCTATATATGTTTATAAATGCGAATATCGTGGGAATGCTTGGTCGTGATGATCCTCCTTGCTTCTGCTTTAAAAATGTAATCGATATAAGCAGATGTCATTCAGCGGCGGAATCAAAGGGTTGGAATCGACAAGGGGCTCAGCACTCACCCTGTGCGCAGGCGTCGCTGTCAGACTTTTCCCGGGACTGACCAATGAGAGGGCAGGATTCCTTCTGGGCCCGTCACATCCCCTCACGTGAGCATAATTTTATCTCATTCGGGGGCGCTATTTTATTGTTATTATTTTGAATGTGTTTTCCTGAGGCCCCCATGGCTGTTGTGCCAGCACTCATGTAGGTTTATCCACCCACGGCTATACCTTCGGAATATTCGCTCGATTACTCACCGGGTCGGTATCCACGTGCATTTACGGGAGTTGCCAGTCCCAGAGAAGTTGCCGTTGGCGAAAGGAGGGTTTTCCCGTTCCCGACGACAAGTCCGGGCCGGGCGCGTTTTGGTCAACCTCGGCGGTTCCCGTGAGCGACAGCAAAAATTTCGGGTTTTGACTTAGGCGGCGAAGTGTTTGACCCTTTCGCGGACGAGGCGAGAGAGGATCTACCCTTCCCTGCCGTGGACCCTGTGCAACCGAACGGACCCAACTTTGAGGCGGAGAAAATGAGCCAAGCGAAGCGGGAGGCGGGCGAGGGCCAGCCCGGGACTTCGGAGGAGGCAGCGCCGCAGCCCGTGAAGAGAGGTCGCGGCAGGCCGAGAAAAAATCCGGAAAGTAAAGTGTGTACACAAGCTGAGTACCCATTTCCGAGTCTTGCTCTGCGGTTTCTGTGGTTGTATTGTCATAATTTCTGTGCTATTCTGACAGCGGTTTGTCTGTATTTCCCGATTTTCTAGCCTCCCGAAGGTCCGGTAGTGAAGAGGCCGCGGGGAAGACCACCCGGTAGCAAGAATAAGAACCCTTCCAAGCGAGCGCAGAAGGTTTGCATTGCTCGGTTACATATCCCTTGATCGTTACCCTTTCCCGCTGTGGCTGTGATTTTCGTTGTGACAATCTGGACAGACTCACAAGGCTCCCACCACGAGGAATCTGTGACAAATGCACGCATTTTTAAAGGGTAAAGAAGCGATTTTAGGGGAATGGAGAGCCGCTGCATTGGTTATGAGGTGAGGTTTGAGCTGTGTGTTTTGCGCTTCCTGGCTATAATCGGCTTGACCACTGATAAGCAAATGCATTTTAGCCACTGCCCCTGTGTTTGGAAGACGAGCAGGGGCACTACCATTTGTGTCTGACCATCCAAAGCCTAACAGTTCATGACCTATTTCATGATCTTTACCTTGGCGAGTTTTAGCCCTTGAGGTAACATTTTGCGCGGGAGTTTCATGTCGTCTGCTAGCAGACGACCTAAGGCGCTCTGCCGCCATGAGTGCCGCTCCCGAGGTAGATCCAGTGTCGTTTCAAGCACTGCGTTATCTAGGAAATCTCCTTCATTCCGGACATGTCGTCTTTAAATAGCATTATCCAATCCTTCTGTAATTATGTTTGCACTTAGAGAAGTGTAATATTTCCAAAGAAAACAAAAAGTTTACGGTTTAAAGGCCACGAAGGCGGCTCAACAATGATTGTACCCGACTGGGTGCGCTTTCTCGGTAGAAAATATGTCATTCGGCGTCTCTAAAAAAACGTCGCAATGTTTGTATATAACAGTATTTATTGCTTTGAAGTGTACAAAAAATGTACGTAGAATTATGCAATGAAGTCGTTTGGAAATAATCTTTCTTTTGGTAATTCCTAGGACGCCCCAAAGCGGACCATACCGGTGATATGGTCCGAGGTATGCCATGAATTGACGGATCCCACTCGTTTCGCCTGCTTCTATTTGGAAACTGTTCGTTACCATTTTAATTTAGAGTACGTAGACGTGTCGGAAAACGTAGCTGTGTTGACATGGAACAGGAAAATAGTCAACAAACCACACAGACAAACACAGAAATCGTCCCGCAGTGGAAAAATCGGTAGCTTTCCGATGAGGTGATAATCTGAACGCTGTGTAAAATACCTAAATATTTAGACAACATTCCTGGTCGCGCTATACTGCCCATGGCGTATTTTGACTTATCAATTCCTTTTATGTAGTCATTCAATACAGATGATGAGGTGTTAGAATTGTATACCAAACTTAAAATGTACACACAACCCTACCATCTTCATTGATGCCTGTATTCCAATGCCAGGCACCTACAGTAGAAAACATAGCTAGCTGTTAGCCAGCAAGCTAAGGTTTGTGTATCTTTTGGCATTTAGCAGTATTAACAACTGTTTTGTGCACAGAATGCCTGCTCACATCGCTCCCCATTGTTGAAATGTGTAATAGCTTGTGAAGGGCTAAAATCAGAAGAATGCAAATGTTTTCTTATGGGATTTGCAGCCAGTCATTAGGGCTGGCTGTGGCCAAAGCTTTCGGAAACAGCTCATTTGACTCTAGCCATCAGTCCTCTCCGTTTCTGGACTTTGGTTGGCAATGAATAACCATCCCATCGGTTTATCAGCAACAAAAGACATTACCTTAGACTAATGGCAGTTTGTCCTGGCCTTTGTCCACTGTTTTAATGTACATATTTGGGCCCGACAATTCAAGCATTCTGTGGGTTTAAATGGCCCAATCCAAAGGTGTGCTGTCCACCAGCATGTACTAGTTAAATCATCACCGCTGATCGCTTGGATAAGCTTCATTTTCATAAATGACTGTAAGGAGACAAGCAAACAGAGCTGTCCAGTTTGTTTTAGGGGTAGGCGGAAAGTGCTTCAGAAAGTTGTCACTTCAAAAGGACCTGCCGGTTGCTTGTGCAAAGCGCATCTAATGCTGTGTTTAACGTTGCCTCACAACTTACCTGCGCTGTTTTTGTCTGTTTTGCCTGACAGGAGCCGAAGAAACCCAGAGGCAGGCCACGCAAATGGGTGAGCAGAGTTTTTCTTCTTTTGCTTTGGAGGAAACATTAGTCTGTCAAGAATACTATTGCTGGCAGGTTAACATGTGTTCACCTTTGACCTGTGGGAAGGGGGGGTCATTGGGAATAGGAGAAACTGCGTAGTGTTACTAGTCCATGTGATAGTGGGGGGGAGGGAGGTGTCGACGGGTGAGTCATGGTCACAAGACTTAGGGGGGTGGGGTGAGCGACGTGGGCGGAGGAGGGGGGGGTCATGTGAGAACCTTCTGGGGGTGGATACACTTCTTCAGCACTTGTTTTTCCAGCCGCTACACAAAGGAACACTAAGTCCACAATTATCAGAGTGGGTGGCGCAAACAGCCCGGACAAAATAGTTTGCTTTTATCTTCAAATACCTTTTACACCTACAGTTGTTGCTGTTTTTCTGTTGCTCGCAATAAAGTGCAGTCAGCTGACAGGCACGCACGTGGTAAGAATGTGACAGCCTTTTTTGTCCCTTTAACTTCAATCAAGAGTCTTACTAGAGTTGACACAGTGAGCAGTGAGGCTGTGCTATTTCTGTTGTCCGGCGTGTCTTCTGAAGTGTGGTAGCCATTACAAATGTGTTGGGACTGATTAGGTGTAGGTTAAAGAGCCTTTTTACTACTTCTGCCCGCAGGGGAGAGAGAAAAAATTTCCGGCACTCCAGGCATTTCATTGTTGGGCAAATAACTGAGAAATGCTTTACTGTCACTTTTTGGCCCCTCTGGATAAATGTTACAAACACAACCTCTGTGAACCGTATGTCGGCAGGTGGAGGGATTTAGTACTTTTAATGTGTATGTCCTTCATGATTTTGATGTTGGTTTTCTTATTCTGAGGAAAGGCATGATATTGTTTAAAGTTTGCCACTTTGGAGTGTACGATGGAGGCTAAAACAGTGCAAACAAATGGGAAAAAAGATGTATGTTTCATTTCGTGGATCAACCCATTTTGAATGGGAAAAACTTGTGAAAATGATATACAAATGTTCTCCCTTACTTTACTGAGAAATGTGGTACCTTCAGAAACTCACATTCAGCCTCACAGTTACTTCTTGTAGAGTTAACAACATGTTATAATGATCATTATGATGTTATAATGAGCTACTGTCGATCGTCAGGGAAATGTTCATCTAGAAATAGGATGAAGTACACGTTCAAGGAAAAGTCAGCTAGATTGTTAGTTAGTCATGATGTCCTTGAAGTTGATAGAGATTTAAAGGTGAATACTTAAGTTTTTTTGTCATTATTGTTTATTCTCCTTTTAATCTAGAAATGGCCACAGTTCAAGATGGTTATGGTCTCATATTTGAATATTGCTACCATTCCGTTAAACCATGGCATAGGCAAAGTGGATATGAATAATCTTTGGCAATATTATTTTGTACAAAGTAAGTAATTTTGTATGTACATGTGTTTAAAGAAGTGAAATCCGTTCTGTGCAGAAAAAACGTTCTTTCACCTAGATTGTTGATGTAGAATGAAAATGGCCGGGGTAAAAATGTTGGGATAGTTCAGTGGACGTTTATGTACACTAGGTGACCCTATCAGCATATGCTACTTGTTCTAGAGGCCTAGAAAGGGTCCTGTTGAATGAGAAAGGGAGGTGAGTACCTAAACAAACCAAGAATATCCTTGTCCTAAAATACAGTTCAATATGCTATCTGTTGAATCAGCCTTACTACAATACTAGAGAGCATGTGTAGCAAAAATGACTTGCCGTTCTGCTTTTACAGAAACTAAAGGCTTATACTTTCCCCCTAGGTGCACTTCTTTGGACAAATGCAATTCCCTAGCCACTGCTTGAACTGCCCAGGGTCAGTCAAGTTGGATGGAATGTCGGCATTGTTTGGGTACGGGGCAATTGCTTGTAGCAGAAACATTGCGGCTTGCACTGGGGCTCCCAATTCCGTCACTGACCCAATCACATACAATTCTGTCACCTCTCCGCTATATTAAGCATCCAGACGACCCCTAAAGCTACCGCAGTATTCTTCCTAAAGGTCACGTAGTGGTCATTTTTGTTGATTGCTGTAGATGGTTCTCACTACATGGATCAAATAAGATACTCTTATGGATGTGGTTAGTACTCTGCTCAGATTCTGTCATTCTTGTATAGATATATGAACTGTGAGGGTTCTACCAAGGACAGCAGAGTTAGAAAGCTCCAGAAAGATTAGGGGGTTATTCCTACAAAAGGAAGGAAGCTGGGAGGTCAAGAAATTATTGTTCCAAGATGTGTAGTGAGCATGGATAATAGGATTAGGAATGGTGCAGGGCCAGGCACACAACTATTTCATGTATGCTGAGTTGGAGTGGTCAAGTTGTGCAGTGGACACCACTGGTGTTCAGCTAAACCTGGTCCCACAGTATCACATCCAAGAACTGAGTCGAAAAAACCTGAAAGTTGTGACTCAATTCCTTTTTTTTACTCGTAACAAAGTACAAATATATCATTAACATTTCTATTTATTATATTTTCATCTTATTAAGCAACCTGGTCTTAAAAGGTAACAGAAACGATGCTGATTCAAAGTAGATTAGTCTAAATTCATATGCTTGTATATTGAAAATAACTATGTATCTAGTTCCAAGACAGTGTGTGGATTTAGACATAATTTGTTACACTCACAGAGACCTATGCTTGTGTCTCGCTCTCCAAAATATGATACACAGTGTTGCACTACCTTATTTTTTTACTGTAATACTATAATCAGATCCAGGTTCAGGTTCAGACCTGGACCTGATCCTGTTGACCTGGATCTAGACTTGGACCTGATCTAGATAACCCTAGCAGTGGATACATGATACATATGTGAGTCCTATAAGTTATAGTATAAGAGTATACACATAGTATAAGTCCTGTACACGTGTATAACCTTGTATAACGGTGATAACATTAAATCTTCCTGAGTACAAGGACAGTTTACAGATGATATAGGTTTAGTGTATATCAGGAAGCCATCTTGGGCCTGTTGGTACAGTGTATATTCTATATATATAAACAAAATCATTAGTAATTTATCTACTCCATACAGTCTCTACTCTGAGTTTTGACAGCAGGAATTATTACAAATTATATTGCAAAATTCCAGAACATCTATACTAACTTTTATGCAGGTCTGTGACTGTTAATATGAAACCAAACAGTGACTCTATAGAGATGAATTTTACACAATTCACCTTTTTCTGATGGAAATGATTTGCTTGTGTACATACGTCCACATAACACACAAACTAAATGAGGGAATTGAAACCTGTCATTTTCATTTTGACAAGTAAATATCATTATCAGTCTGTTGATATATATAAGTATGAGATTCTGCTCCCTCCATTGTTTGTTTGCTCAACACATGAAATTGAAGAAAAGTATTTATTCCTGCATTTGCTTATGAAGTAACTGGAACACTTTTGACAAGCTATGACAAAGAGATAGGGAGGATTTTGAAGTCATACCCACTGTCAGGAGTAACAATTTTTTTTGGCATTTGGTTCTAATTTTAACTTCCAGCTCTGTGTTTCAATTAATCCATAATCGTTTTTTCACAAGTGTCGCACGGGCAAGCCAAGGACAGCAAAAAAAAAAAGTAGACCAAAATTAGCCAAAAATTTGTCAAGCTTCCGTGCAGGCACCACAGTTCTAAAGGTGAAGGCTAAAAAGATTTTCGTTCTTTGCCTGACAATATGTATAAGTACAAACTCGCTGGATGTATGGTATGGTTCCATGTGAGTCAGACACTCGGTATGATGCCTGTAAGGCATCTGCGCTCCAAGGCAGGGGATGCCATTCTTCACCCCATCACTGCACATACTTGTGGTTTTAAACATTGTGAAGATTCTTTGTGAAACATAGCAGTGGGCGTGTTACCTTTGTGACTTTCTTCCATGAGAAACAGCCCAGCGATTTGTGTTCTTTTTACTCTGAGTCAGTCAGTCAGTGGCTAGAGAGATATTCTCCTAAAGCTGATTGGCCTTGTGTTCCTCTGAGTTTTAGCCTCACTGTAGCCAGTGTTACAATAACTTGTAAGGTTACTCAGTTTCCAAGTGTAATAGGCAACTAGAAACTTTATGGAAATTTAAAGTGAGGACCATATAGTTGGTCAGTTCAGCAATTAAAGCCTCCTCAATCGGTTGCGCAAAATACTTCATAACTACCACAACAGTTGTGAGAGGAGGAAATGTCCAATCCTGCCGGTAGACCAGGATTGCCCAGATTTCCCCTCTAGGCATGTCATTTTCTAAAATATTTGCCCTGTTTGACCTCCAGTGCTGGGAGGCCACCAGTGATTATAGGCATTCAAATGCAGACATTTAAATCTGTGGTTGTTAAAAGACTAGGAGGTTTAAACTGTGGGTATGTCCTGTATTTACCTTACGCTGAATAAATGGCTCCTTTAGCCGAGTGAGCTATGATCGGGTTTGTAGTTAAGCCATACCCCTGTGGAGCCCCTTATCAGCTGGTTAATACTGGCCCTTTAAAAATGGCCGCAGCCCAGGATGGCCCTTTAAAAATGGCCCCCACTTAGTCGTAGGGCTTAGGGTAACAAAACCTTGAAGATCAGCCTTGTCATGTACTCAGTAAAACTCCTGTCTGTGTTGAGCTCTTTGACTTGTAGATTACTCTACTCTATAACAATATATATGAGATCAATGTAGATTGTAATTCTGTTAAATGGGAAAATGTAGGGTCTGGGCATTTGTGCAATCAAGAAGACCAAGAGGAGTAGCAGGTGTGGTGGGACAGAAAAGGTAACACTAAATGGTCGTAAATCATGGAAAGCCTAATAAGCTCAAATCTGGTGGCCAATTTAAGGGGCCCTGCCAGGGTGAAAAGGTGGCCCTGTGTGGGACTTACCTGTCCCCAATAGAATCACTACATGGAAATGAGCCCTGGAATGTGTGCATTTGCAGCAAAAACAGCTTAGTATTACCTCAATGTGTTTGCTTGGGCTCTTGTTACCCAAACCAGATGCTTGAGCTAGTCCTTTCATTGACCCTGGGACCTGTGCAGTGGGCATTCACGTGCCAGGGGCAGGCAGCCCTACACGCTGAGTGCAAACCCTAGTCCCCCTTTTGTTGACCCAAGTCTACAGGTACAACCGTCCTCTGCCACGGGTGCAACCCCAAATGAGAGCCTGGGAAAGGATTACAGTAAAATATGCCCACATTCCTGCAGAAGTGTGGAATTTCTTCAAGTATTTCATGGGTCAGGCACCCTTAATAAGGAGGAGGAGCAGTGTGGAGTTGGTTCCTCAGAGGCTGCCCAAGTCCTTTTCTCTACTGATCTCCTGGGCGACTCTTGGGAGGGGTACAACACTCCCGGCTTTGTTCCGGGCTCTCCAGAGGGGCCTCAGTGCCAGAATGTGAGAAATTCAAGGATGTTTCACCAATAAATCAAGGCAAATATGTAGGACAGTGCTGGCCTCTAGATTTGTCAGCGTGTTGGGGTGGGTCATCCTGTCATGTTGGAGAACACTGTTGGTTTTCTGTGTTAGAAACCATATGGTGTGCCCGAGGGTCTTACTTACAGGAAGGCACAGTCAGTGTTGTGGGAAGTGCGGGGAGGGAAGTGGGAGGGGCGAGCGCCAAGTTCAAAATCACCACGCAGTTTCCTCTGCCAGCCGTAGGAAAGGATGCAGGGACTTTTGCTGAAGTGTGTTTAATCAGGAGACATCTTTCAGCCGCGGGAAGGCTCTCGTTGAAGGCAGGAAGAGCGCAGCAGAACCTGAGCCTTCTTGTGGCAGAATGTAAACAGGGACCCCAGAGTGATCTGGTTTCCTTCCATTCCATCGCCATGGGGCGTGACTGGCTGGGACAGTACAAGGACAAGGTCACCAACATACCAGCCCTCCATCCTGCTCTCCAATCACAGGCTTTGGCTTATTTTTGACGCGTTTTTAAGAAGTTTTTATCAGGCATTCTTTTTAGTCAGATGTCCTACCTGACCGAACAACTCTACTCTCCTTTGTACTGGTATTTTTTCTTACGCCGGCCATGGTTTGCTGCCACCAAAAGATCTAGATCTGCTGGGAGATTAACGTCCTTCCAGTTTCCCCATGATTTTGACTTTTCTTCTATGACGCCATTGAAGACACAGTTTACAATAATCCACTGTCAGCTTGTGCTAGGAGCAGTCATATTTTAGACCCTTTATGTGTGATAACTGGGTTAACACTATGTGATTGTAGTTTATATACTTGCATGTTCATTCTTGGTCTATGTAGCCTGAAATAAAGTTGATGTATGTCAGATAAAATACAAGATAAATGACACATTGAGCCCTTCAAATGATCCGTTAAAATGATAATCTGTCACATTAGTTGTGGGTTTCGATTTTTAGCTGGCTCATTTTTTTTTCAAATATTGCATCTATCAATATCTATACTAAGATACCTGCAATACAGAGTCCTTCCTGTGTTTCTAATCCTTTTCTTAGCAATCTCCAGCCAGCGTAAGACTTAAACACTGTATATCCTGAGTCATGAGTGGCATAGCTGGTACAGAATTCATACATATCCAACCAGTAGGCTTTTAAGCCGTCTAATTGGCCATATTGACAGGAAAGGCTGCCACATAAAAATGCTTTCAAAGCGACATAAGTCCCCCTGCCAATATTGCTCTCCCCGTAACGCCGCCGTAGGTTTTACATGTCAGCGAACACAGTATGGCTGAAATTGATGGACACAAAGTGATATTTGTATGATGAATTCAGGTGTTTGACGACACCCTTTGGCAGGACTATCGCTGATGGTTTTGACGAGTTCATACGAGAGATGGTGTTCAAAATGATTACTTCAGTTCCAGGGCTTGAAATACTGGGTGCATATGCTCCTGAGTGCAGGTAAAATTCGGGCTACCTACCCCTAGCCTGCACTGATCCATGTACTGTGTTTATATTGAAATGTACAGATGTAGGTGTACAGTATGTTGATTTTTATTTGCTGCATTCACTGTTACCACCTATGAAGTATAAAATGAATAATTTCAATGGTTTCATTACAGTTTTAGCATGATTCATACTTGTCAAATTCTACAGTTGTACAGGTAAAATTTGTCTGGTGCCTGTAATTTTTAATGTTACCTGCACCAGTGCAGGTATGCAGAAAAAAGGATTTTGAGCCCTGAATTCCAAGAACCATGTTTGGTTAGAGAGATCCATTGATCAAAGAGATTTTCTTATTTAGCATGATCTGTTCCCTCTGGATACTGAACAGCTGAGGAAGTGTGTTCTATATTTTACCATCCTTGATATGGCTCATGTAAGATATTGATTCTTTCTGAAGTCTCAGGATAGGCGAGAGATTTGATAAAGGAGGACACGCATTATGTTGATTACAAGGAATAAAATGTCAAGTATAGGAATATTCCTTGGAGTCTATTCAAGTTACACGTTTATTGAGAAAAGAACTTGTGGTTTGCCTGAATTGTGTCCTAAATACAATATGCATTATACTAGTAATAAAAGAGACACTATAAAAACTACATGTTATCTGGTACAAAGTACAAATGAAGTAAACATATCACAGACATTAGAGACATTGTACTGTTTTAGCGTTTCTGTTTGTTGTGTTGGAAAAGATGTAACGTTAGTCTGCCACAGGTAAGATTCTAATGACAAAACATCTACCGAAAACCATGAAAAATCCAGGTTTTGTGCACAGGTGCGGTACGTTCTGCCGACGTCTTCATACAACAGGTGTTTAGGAAGCATGTCGGCAGAATGTACTGCACCTTCGCGAATCCCGTAATGTATTGTGCATAGCACTTCGGCAGAACGTCTCTTATAAGGTCGTATTCGCGCATATAAGGTTAACACTTCGTCTGTAGTTTCCAAATGTTATGCCGGGAAAAATATTGTCTGCAACAGGCAAAATTCTGATGCAACGTTGACCAAACATCCAACGAAAACTGTAGGCGCAGTACGTTCTGCCAACGTGTTTGTTTAGGATGTCTTGAAATATGGAGATGACAGAATTAATCCCTTTGATAACTTTATGTTATAATATCAGATCATAAGCTGAAGGATCAAACAGGAGGATCAAACTCAGAGGATATCAAACAGGAGATTTAGCCCCATATAAGCCTGCCAACAACATTAGGACCAAGTGACAAATGGGTGAACACAGTCCTGGCAGATGCTGCACTTTTAAAATAGATTGTAACATGGGAGTGCAAGGTCGGCAATGAAGCCATCAAATTATTGATGCAGGGTGTGATACGCTTAATTTCTTTTTTAATGTCAGAAACCTTTCATCACGATCTAGGTCAGTCATAATTCTGTACACAAAATTAGGATTACTTAGCCCTATTTACATATACACATGGAGGCAAAAATGCACACAAGCTATACATACCGTATAAAAACTGTCTACATCAAATTTTTCCTATGTGTAAATCATCCTGCTTTGATAGCCTCCATAGCAGGCTTATAGAACTGGGGGTTTGGTGGTCTTCGGCTGTTTTCTGATTAGCCCAGTTCTAAAAATTGGGGTAATTCAACCAGGCCGGCTATGTTGTCTATATGCAATCAGAAAATAGCACATAAAAGATCCTGAAGACCCCCAAAAACCCCAGTTTTTGGCATGCTATGGAGGCTACTGCTTTGATGTATGTAAAGAACATTCAGATTGTACATGTATGTTACCTTGCTTGCGTTTATATGCGTTTTCCTATGCCAGGGTCAAATTAGTTTTTTTTGTAGCATTTTTCAACCATGGATGAAGTCAAGTCAAGGGCATATGAATCTGATTTTTTTCTACTATGAGAGCCCTTTTCTTTGCAAATTAAACTTAAAGTTGTTGATGAATGTGTCTTGCTATCCTCTGCTGTGAGTCGACTGCTATTGACTTTCTCCACACACTTGTCTGCTGCTAATGGCTGCTCCACCATGAGTGGTCTGGTACATTGGTGGGGAAGCAACCGCTAGTACAGGCACATTAATATGGATGCACAAATATGGATGCATTGGAAGCAGGCATAAGGCCACAGCAAGTAATTTTTAGGGATGACATCAGCGTGCACATAAATTTTCGCCTGACTTTGGAAAAAAAAAAAGAAATTTTGTTGCCTTCTGAAAGTGGTCAACATGACGAAAATGGGCGAAGATGTCTCTTGCCATGCCGGAAGGTGGATGGCAGATAACTATGGAGAGAGGAGACAAGAAAAGGCTCAGAATTAATGTTTTGTTTCTTACTTTGATGCAGTGATATGTGATACTGACTGTGTATATGTGATGTTCCCACTGAATCAAAACCATTTGTACAATGATTGAGTTGAAAGTTTAAAATGTAGTAACCTTGTTTTTTTCGTCTGCTCGCATTAGATTTGGAGTCTGCAGAGTATGTCATCCATAAAATTTACTTGCTGTGGCCTAAGTAAGATACTTGGGAAGGGGGGTTCCTGGAAAAGCCAATCAAAATCAGTATTGAAGTGGTTTCTCATAGGAAAGCCAGTTATATAAGCACCATCAGTTGAATGCACTGTTCCTGCACAAAACCTGGATTTTTCTTGGTTTTCGTCGGATGTTTAGTTAACATTGCATCAGAATTTTGCCCTTCACAGACGATATCTTTTCCGACACTACGTTTGAAAACGATAGATTGATTGTCATCCTTGAACCAGACAAAATGCTTTGCAAAATACATAACAACACACAGGTTTTGCACAGGTGCAGTATGTTCTGCTGATGTGCTCATGACATACAGGATAGAAGGAATCCTTCGTTAGTGGTCTCGTTTTATGGAGGTGCCAATAATTGTACAGTGGCTATTTCATATTGACAACAAATTAGCAGTTTTTCTACACCTCTGTTTGACAATGATGTCACATTTTTACCCCCAGAATATAATACATTGTGCAATTACATAGGGTTCATTTAACTTACTGTGTAAAGAAATGACCAGAAAATTGACTTTGAAACATTGTCCTAATCTTATATTGAGCACCTTTAAAAATTAAATTCTGCTTAGACCATGCAGTAACACATGAGTTAAACCTGCCAGCAAACAGTATGACTTCTTTGATATTTATTTATGACAATTCATTCTACTTATATCAACATATACATTATATTTCTGCATCAATCATATTTTGTAAAAAAATTGATGTTCTATTTTTGTCTCCCTTGCAGCCTGCAGCACAACCAAAGGTGAGATGATTACATTAATAATGAAAGCCTTCCACATGCATATGATAATAAGTAAATGAAATTAGGGCTTTGGCATGTGTAATGTTGGATTAACTGTAACTTGTGTAATAATGAAAGCCTTCTCTGTCGATTTGACCTGGTTGCTTGAAATGATCATGAAGAAAAAGTATTTCCAGCCTTAAAGGAGGGTCTGCATGGGGGGATCATCACAATGCTTAGGAGGGCAAACAACCCTTTTGGTAAATTTAGGCAGGCAGGCAATGCTTTATAGTAAATTAAGTTGTACTTATATGTAAGGCTTTGGGATCGTTGCATTGGAATATTCTTTGTATCCATGGGGTCCCTAGCAAAACTAGTCTTGGATGCTCCATGATTTTTGGATCAATCTGATGATTAATGGTGAATTAGAATACATGTAGTTCGCCTCACCTCCCAGAAAAAGGCATGCAGAATCTTAAAGACAGTGTTCAAGCGAGCCTGAAATTTTCTTCCATCTCCTCAATTTTGTTTGACGTCATGTTAAGTGTTAACTTGCTCCTTGAGGTAAATTTTAAAATGTTGACCCTCTGAAATGCTATTTCCTGCATATCAAGGGGCAAATTTTGCTGATAGACTAAGCTTAGTCAAGTGTAATGACATTAGCCTGGGTACCATCCGGATTTGGCTCCGCAGCGCTGGAAACAAAGAAAATCTGGATGATACCCAGGCTATAATGACATCTCTTTTCATATCTTAACACACTGATATTTGTCTGTCGGTTAGGCAAAATGTGTGTCCATTATGAGCTGCAAAATTTCTGTCAATTGATGGAAAAACGGAGGCTGGCTAGAACACTGTTTTATTGTGATGTTGCAAATCAGATTATTCACTAAGATACTGATGTTTATCTGTATTTTGTTGTAGAAGGAGGCTGAAGCTGAGGGTGCGGAGGCAGCGGCAGCCGCTCAGGAGGAGGAGTCAGCAGAGGGGGAGGAGACGGAGTAACGTCCTCATCACCACTCCTCAGCTGGTGCTACCACAGATACGTCGGACGGGCGACACCCGACAACCACTTCCCGCTACTTTTTTCACCACTTTCCTATTACAAAACAAACAGCCTACAGGACTGATGGTTAGAACCGCACTCAGCTGTAGAAAAAGACACAATGTATGGAAGAAGACTGACTGACAGCCAACCTTATAACATGCAGGTGGAGGAAAGAACTTGTTAACAGGAGGAAAGATTGTAATTATGAAAGGCTCTGTGATTCCCACTCCTTGGGAGCAGTATTAATGCATCCACTGCCAAGACATGTTGTCTCATATGGTTTGCTCGAGTCTGGAGTTGGTAGAGTTTGGAGCGCCTAAAGAAATTGTAGGGGGATGTATGCAGTTATAAAAAGATATGGTAATGAAAATAGTGTAGTGAAAGTGACTTTTGAATATGATAAAGGTGATTGCTGACATGTAATGAACCTGGATGGTGGTATATAGTTAAATATACTGTAGTATACTATATGTAGCTGATACTCTATTGTAGGGAGAGTCTTAACTGCTATTTCTGTGAATCTGTTGATATAGTATCTCCTGTTGGTCTTGTTTCTGGAGGTTACATTCCTTATTTTGTGTGGTACAGTGACAGGTAAATATAGGCTATTGTTTAATGGAAAATACAACTTTAACATTGTTATTTCAGATGACAAACACACATAATGTGATGCGATTCCAGCAGTACAAATTGACCTACAGCACAAATCTGTTTTTGTTCTACAGAATTCATTTTTACCTTCAAGAACCAACCCTTGGTTGCCCCTGTGTCTTGTCACAGGTGTGCATTTGCTGGACTCTGGACTTTGAACTAATTTAGTACTAGGTGTCCTATTTTTTTCTCCTCAAAGATCACTCGAAATGAAAAATGAAAACTCCCAGTGCTGTGGTCATGATCAGGTGGTCTTACAGATAGGATTCCGTTAATGATTTCACAGATGTGCCAATGGCATTTGAATGTGACCAGTACCACAGTCTAGCTAGATCTTCTTTCGAATTAATGATGACATGAAGAACTGACTGGCTGTGCCATGAAAGAGTAGTTTTCACAGAGGGCTATGTATTAAATCATTAGCACTCTACAGGTGCCTTAGTGCACTTCATTTCTACTGGCACAACAATACATTAGAATGGTAATTTGTTGGGAAAAGCAAAATGAAGACAGAAATGAGAAAGGTACAGCCCATATAGGTGTGAAATAAAGAGAAATGTATTGATACATACATGTATGCAAGGAATGAAAAAAGTCACATTGTAATACTAGTATATAGCTTTGTGGATGGTACAGAAAAACAGTTTTTTTATGTGATAAACAACAAGGGTGACAAAACCTTTGGACATCTAACCTGTTGGGCTTTCTGTTTTTTCTCAACTACCGGTAAATGCAAGTTTCTATTTCTTTTACACACATTGAGACAAGTTTTGAGTGCTCACATATACAGAGTTGAGAAAAATTAAATGTTTTCAAACTACCACTACATCCATGTTGTCAGTAATATTACTAATGTTGAAGGGCAGAGTGAACAACTTTTGATACCACAAGGAAGACATGAGTGTGCAAATATTTTAACAAACTGTTGAAAAATTTTACATTGGTGGAAGAGCCATGCAGACACCTGTGAAGATACTACTACAGTGCATAAGATTTGGCCAGTACTATTTGTACTTTTGGGCTACTGTACATGTAGATGCACCATTCAGTTTTAAAGACTAACTAAAACAAAATTGACTTCTGATTTCAAGTGTTCTTTGTGCCATTACCAGTTATGTAGTTAAAACAATGGATTTTATGTACAATTTCATGGTTTTGAGTTAATATAAATGTTCTTAGTTTTACTATGGTAGACATATAGTAAGGTTGATATGTTTATACCTTCTATGATTTGTTTTAAATGACATTTCTATAGTTTGAAAGTTATGTGTAGATATTTGGTACAGACAACTCTGACATATATGTATAATCTTCATATACTGACAATTGATTGCAATATGATGCCATACGTCAATGACTACTGAAGGAGATAATATGATTGGTCAAGGTGGAGAAAGAATATATTTTTTAACCAATCAGACAGTTTGTACCTCAAGATGTTAATAGAATGATGGCTACCTCTGAGGTTTGTAATGTGCTGTTTTTCAGATAGATAAATTCATACTGATGCGCACTGATATGCAGGTATTAGACAAACAAAGAGGTAATAGGATAGGGAAAGCAGATAGGAAAATATTTTCATGCATCTTTGTGATGAGTCTCATGGTGCTTGAGTCTTTTTCCAGTGACAATGTGTTGTAAGAATACATTATGTACTATAATACATAGGGTGTGAAATAGACTTCATTACGAACACCATGTACCTAACTGTCCAAATTTAGGTTACTCAAAATTCTTCTGACGTTGCTCACCAAATTTTTTTGTCATATCACCTCACACCACCAAAAAAATCAGAGAACCAAGAGACTTACATAAATAAATAAACTTCTAAGAAAAAACAACACAAAGGTATAGTATGGAGCGTGGTACACCTCACAAGTTGCTAACTGCCTTGGATTTAGAAACCAAAAGAGTAGGTTGCAGAAAAGGATTTTATGCAGCCTTTAACTATTCTATTTTGCACTCTGTGCAGATACTGTTTTCTAGATCAGAGGAAAGACATATCTCTGTGGCTGGTGCCCCAAATATTATGGCCTCTGTGGACCTTGTATGGGATTTAGGGAAACTTTCTTTTTGAGCATAACAGCATTGCAGAATATGAAAACATCTAACAGTGAGCTATGAAACAATCTGATAAGCTGTGTTGTCTTATTCCAGTATATTTTTCAATGTCTCGTTAACAAGATCTCAAATCTGCGGTGTGAAATATGATGGGTATGACATGTAGACTTCATCATCAGACGTATGTCTAGCATTTCTCTGTATTTGTGAATATCGTTTTGGTAGTAATACAATTCTCAAAATAGCTGTGCACTTTTATGAAACCTAATTTGCAGTAGTATGTGTGTGAGGGAGAGCGAGAAAGAGAGAGAGAGAGTGTGTGTGTTTGTGTGGTGCGTCCATGTGTGTGTGGAGAGTGTTCAGCACCAAGGACAGGCATGCTAACGTGTGTGTGTGTGTGTAGTGGTGGGGGGAGGGGGTGCGTCTGTGTGTTTGGAGAGTGTTCAGCACCAAGGACAGGTGTTTGTGTGTGTGTGTGTACGTGTGTGTACGTGTGTGCACGTGATTGTGCATGCACTTACTTAGAACATATTGCCTTATTACAAAAGAGTATTTGACAGATTGGTTCAGTAAATGTGTCCCAGCCCATCTCACAAATGTAAAGGCACAGGAATTACATTTTGTATTCAACATGGCTGGAATAAGAAACACCTGATCCAGTGTGATTGGTGAGGTTTTTGCTGATCTCTGTGTGTCCATAGTCATACATACAAGTACTACATACTATGTGCAATCAAATGCATGTGCAGACTATCTTACATGACTGAACAGGTTGCAACAAATGAAGGCATGCATATATACAAGATGTTCAATAATAGAGACATTGAATTCAGAACGATACATCGTTAATACACAACGTAGACATGATGAACATGTAATAGAGGCTCAAGGCAGGAACATAATGGTTGAGAAAACAAGCCATTTTGGATGACACCTTTCAAAATTCTCAGTCTGTTTAAGGGGACAATTCAAGTGGGTAGTGCCGTGCCAATTTGATACTGTCATCATGTTCAGCACCAAGGACAGGTGTGTTTGCCTGTGTGTAGATGGTGTTCAGCACCAAGGACAGGTGTGTTTGTGTGGATGGTGTTCAGCACCAGGGACAGTAGTGTTTGTATGTGGATGGTGTTCAGCACCAGGGATAGATGTGATTGTATGTGGATGGTGTTCAGGAGCAGGAGTGTTTGTGTGTGGAAGGTGTTCAGCACCAAGGACAGGCCTGTTTCTGCGTGGATGGTGTTCAGCACCAAGGACAGGCCTATTTCTGTGTGTGTTCTGTGTGTGAAATGGTCTGTGGAATAGTTGCGTCGATGTGATGATATACATGAACAAGAGACTGCTTTAGAATGCTGGACTTTTGTGTACTTTCTACAAATTACAATAAAGTTGTTTATACATTGTCTTTTTATAGCTCTCCTTATTGCCTAAGTTTGATTTCTTCAACCGTAGCTCCTCACCAATCTATAACTCAAACCAGTTTGCAAACAAACTTTGTTTCTCATTGAAAATTTGTTGGTTTCCTTTTTTAGAAAACAATTTTCTTTTTTAAGCTCGTGCCCAGCATAACATACAGATAATGACTGGATCAAGTTGTAAACAAACAACTGAGTTGAGGGCCTCGTTGTAAAAAATGACATCGCTCCTTCCATTAAATAAGGTAAAAACAAAATCAGCTTTTGATAAAGCCAGACATCTTCAGACGGGATCTTTGTTCATGGATAGATGTGTTATGGTGGTGAATAGATTAAGAATGGACTTGAGATTTCCTGCATTTCGTTGTGGAGAATATGAGTCAGCAATTACAGAGATGATCATAGGTGTGCAGTTGCCTCATCCAACATCCCATTTGTTGGAAGCTAATTGGAAGATGTTTTGAACCTGAAGTGAGAAAGTCTATGCAAAAAGGCCACACCGACTTAATTTTATGGATGGTATCTGCGTGTGTAATGCTTTTCGCCTGTTCTCAAAAAAAAAAAAAAAAAAGATAATGTCCTCAGAGGCTCTGGCCTGGCTCTTTAGGCCTGGGTAGTCCATGTTAGACAATACAGAGCCAGTGGTAATGGAGGACAGCACCCAGGCTGCCGAAGCTTCACAACTCAGTACATACGTACAGTGCCGACTCATAAATTCTGCAAAAAGCCAGCATGCGCCTGCTTGTCGTATACGTTGCCATGTACTGCCGTGAATTCACACTACCAGTATTCCTGTGGTTTAGTAGCATTTCTATTTTTGGCCAGAATCTTTTGATACGCCCGCACGCACTAGTTTGGGGGTCTTCAGAGGATGTCATCCATAAAAGTAAGTCGGTGTGGCCTAAAGGGAAAAATATGGGGCAGTGTTACCAGAGAGAGTAATATTTTTGTTATCTATTTTTAGAATTTGCTACCTTCACTGAAATGGTATATCTGGTTACTCTATTCTTGGCAAAAGCAAATACTTTCCAAGGTGCAACAATGTCTCATAGTCACAACATGAAGTATTGTGAAGTAACAGTTCTTTGTTCCCAGAGTTGGGAAGTCGTCTTACCAAAAATATGGCCCTTTCCTGTCTCAAGTGCAAAGTGAAGCGCACCTGATTAATATTAAGCATATTAAATTATCACGAAAAGCTAGACAGTGTTTATTGAGAAGCCTTTCTGGTCTAAAAATAAAAGTAGCAGTTTTGGATCAAGATCATCCATAGATTGACCGCTTTTGTTCCTAATATCCGTCACACAAAAAGCGATTGGCCGACGATTCTGCGAGCTGTAGAAATGACATTTTCGGCAGCAATACACCAGACGCTCTCTCTATCTTTGCACAATTTTTAGGGATCACTGGCTGATGTTCGCAGGCAAACATACACTCGACTCTCTGTGATTATTTCAAGATCGAGCGACCTTGTGGCAATCAACAATTACACAGCCAAAGCTCGTTGGACGTGCAACAGGGGTTTTGGGCATCAACGTTAATGGACGACAACAGTGAATGCATTAAACTGTATATTCAGAAGGTGCTTTCTGCATCTGTCACTTTTGATGAGTGATGTTTGATCTTAGCTGTCAAAACAGATTGTTGTATTAAAGATTCTATTGATTGCAGTCGGAAAACAGAAAAAGAAGGGGGAAAAACAAATGTTTAAGAAACAAATATTTACAAACTACATTGTATTGACCCATAAAAAAATGGAACACTAAGAATATAGGAAAAAATCATCTACAGAATACGGTATATTCAAAGTCACAGTGGGCACATGTAATTTTATCTGAAGCAGGGCAATTTTACCTGGACCTTTCCTCTCATTAGTAGAGTAGCTAAATCTATTCAGCTGGGAACCCAGCAGGTTGCAGAATCCCATTCCCGGAAATTAGGCTGCCTTTCCCGGAAAAATGGAGGTCGAAATACTCTAGAAATTCTGTGTTGATTTCATTAAGATGAAGGTCTGACGGCTCGTTCCAGGGATTTTCTCTTGTAAGGCCACACCAATTTAATTTGTTGGTTCTAGGATTCATTTTTTTCTGGTTCTGAGTCAACTCAAATATGCTCATATTTTTCTCCTTTTCTTCCTAGTTGTTACAGTTTTTCTATATACCAATGCAGTGATTTGTTCAAAATTGATTGTTTAAATATGAACCCTGCCTTTTGTGTTGACTTCATGGCTGCTATGATAGTATTTGGGGCTATAATAGGATACCTAGACCTGTTTCTATTTTCATTTTTTTCGCCCTGTCTCTTCATATTTTTTCTGAAAAAATCTGAGAACCAACAAATTAAATTGGTGTGGCATAATTAGTAATTAGTAATCACGGGAGACACAGCCAGCCAGGCGCATCAGATCCCTTCTGTCCTTTGGCCTGAAACAATTAAACCGATGGGTTGAATTATTCCCTTTAATCAACCATTCTAACTGCAAAATCGTGCCCAACAGATGAGACAATAATGATTGCATGAGCAGAGGTTAAATCACGTATGTGCATAACATAGTGAAAAAAAAAAATCAACATTCTTAGAGATGCATGGGCAACGAATATAATTCTAAGAAACAAAATGTTGTGTCAATTTTACGATCCATTCTTCAGGGAATTTTCTAGACTTGGCTCAGGCAAAAACATGTTGTAATTTTACTACAGCAGGTATGTACATACATGATGTAGCTTCCAATGGCTGTGACCCTTTTAAAAATATCTTTTGAAATGTGTACTTACCTGATTGTTTTGTATTCAATTTTATGTACAACATCATGATGTCATTTGAGTGTTTTCTGGGATTTTCTATCTCCTTCTATATCTTAAATAAATATTCTATATCTTAACTGTCACTGTTTGTTGTACATTGAGTGAAAAAATTCAGGTAAGGACCATTCAATTGCCCAAACTATTGAAATGACATAGCCCCAATGAAATAATTGGTCTTGACACTGGCAGGGTTAAAAGATTGAAGCTTGAAGTGTTACTAGTGTTAGTCATTTCTGTTGTGGCTATGTAGGCCAGCACAGCATCAATTTTTTTAATACACACAATGGGCCTCAGGATGAGCAATGATTAGGTCAGGTCCCAGCTGAGCAATGAGCATCACATACAGTATTCCCTCCCAAATATGTCTGGAGGAGAAATACTTGTCTCTGATATACTGAGGCTGCAGAAGGAAAAGTCTCTGGCTCATAATACCTGTGTTGTAGACTAAGGCCACCGATGGATGACATCCTCCGAAGACCAAGAATAAAAATGCTACTGAACCACAGGAATACAAAGCTGGTATTGGGAATTTGCGGCAATACTTAGCGATGTGTTATACAACAAGAGTTCTTGAGTCGTGGAGCTTCAGAAGCCTGGGTGCCTGGCTTCGTATTGTCACTAACTACCATGGACTATCCAGGCCTAGAGCCAGAACAGAGCTTCGGTGAACGTGATCTTTTTTTTTTGTTGAGAACAGGCGAAAATCAATGCGTGCGTGGATGTCATCCATAAAATTAAGTCGGTGTGCAGCCTAACAAAGTGGCAGTTGGTTGACTATAGCGGGTTTAACTGATCCGTCTATACTCATTTCAGTTCGCTGATACAAGAATAGACGGGGTTGCAAGGTCTCTGTAGGGTGATGATGTACATCACCATGTGGCTAATACGAGACGTAGGTTCGCATCGCACACCAGGGCATGCCCCTACTCTGTTCCAAAAGGTGTGGTGGGTTCTTTATAAACGTGTGTGGGGTGACTGTCTCTCCCCAAACATATTCATATCTCCAGATAACGTCCTTTGCATTACTATCATGGTAATCAGATGCTATTATATTGCTATTTTAGTGCGCAATTATGAGGGGTATTCAACTTAATGTTAAATTTAGGCGCACCAACAATTCGGGCAGGAAGTACTCAGTGGTAAGTTGTTCGTCTATTATATATTAGGCTTTGGTAGCGACTACTTTGGAATATTCTTTTGAATATTCTCGTATTCGACCATGGGATACAAAAATCTTTCAATACCGCTTAAAGATTCAGGATTCGAAACAACAGATGATCCTGCTACATGTATACATATGTACTGAGGAAACATTTCTAATTAAATGAAACACTTCCATTTTTGCCTGACGTACGCCATATTTACATGTAGTAATGAGGCAGGCTTCCGAAGCATCTGACCCTTCCATACATAAAACCTTTTGATTAGTACAGTTATAATAGGCCCTGCCAGATTAGAGTTGTTCAGGGGATGACCCACTTTGTCATCTCCTGACCCAGAAAATGTGTACTTGCCAGAAAACATAACCCTCCTCCCCTGTATACTAGTACACTGTATTGGGTTTAAGCACACGAGGAAAGGTCACTCATACAGCCACTAATCATGTACATGGGAGGAACATATGGGCTCTAAATTATTCCTACATTCTACCTTGATATTGCCAGCAGCAGACCTTGAAATTTTAAGATTTTTCTTTGTTTTCCTTCAATTTCCAGTTAGTTCATTTGTGATAAGACTTTGCCATTTTTAAATTAATACATGACAGGTATGTTTGTTACAAATGATCAAATACACTTGATTCTACAAGTTGATTGTTTCAATAATGTCTGCCTTGCTTTTGTTGTCCACCATTTTATCCCAAAGCTGCACTTCTAGAAGCGCCCCCTATTGTCTAGCAGGCAAACTTCAGGGCAATAGTGTGATGTAAACTTTTGAATATGAGGAAGTAAGGTGCAGATGCTGTGCAAATGTACCATACACATACTCTTAAAAAGCCAGTTGACTGTTTTAATACACTATATCAATGACAAAATTTTATACATATACATGTATTCAAAACACATTTAAATATGCATATATCTCTCTATTACTATATAAATCTTTTTCTCAATTCAACTTAAAACACTTAAATTCTCACTTAACTACAGCAACACATTTTTTCCTGGAAAAGCAGCAAATGTACAGTTTAACTTTTCACTGTTTTTTTCTGTAATCTGGTTTGCAAAGATACACAAAACACACACACAAACTAACTAACAAACCACATCCGTGTTTTCACTGAGTTTTTCAATACGTTGAAGTTAAACTGTATGTTGTGTTGACTTAGTACATGTACATACTGTACATGTATATGTTTACAATATGAACCTAGCTGCTTCATAATGCTTGTAGGTACAATTTTCTTTTACTAGAATGTTGTTTTTGTATCAATCATGTCCTCAAAATGTCAGAAAACCAATGAAACACATAGCCTGACTAAATCTGCACTCCTAGCGGCCGGCCCAGTATTACACACAGGGGGGCGGCTGGTGTAATACCAAGCCGGCCGCTAGGAGTGCAGATTTAGTCAGGCTAGGAAACACACTGCTGTATCCTCATGAGGGTTTGCTACCAACATTGTCATTACATTACAGATGGTTTCAACTGGAGACCAAGCATAATAAGATATATAATCTAAAACACATATCCTAACTTCTTGGTGTTGCCTTTGCAGAAACAAAACATAATGTTATGTCCACATTGTCTATGGAAAAGTATAACCTCAGATGTTCTAAGGGCTTGTTCAAAAGAAAATACAAGGCAGTTTACCAAGTCCACAACTACTACCATAAATACATACATACAACACATAATCTCTCTCTTCAGGCACACTAGGTTTAAGACCAACATCATTGTGACAATTTTCCTTTTTATACATGTACACACATCAATAGTCACTGCAGCACTTCACAATGATCATTTAAACCACAATTCTTTGTCCATGATCATCATACTGACAAAATATATAGACAGGAACTGCACATTGCTATTATTACTGTATATACACACACAAGGTTTTAGGCACAGAGTTTACTGACCAGAATGTTGCTATATTTTGGCAAGAGTTGGTGTAACATGTTGATATATAAAAAAAGGGAAGCACTTTTACACATTGAAGACTTATCGAGGGAAGAGTACAATTCCTTGAGGTACCATGCCTACATCAGGTAAATGGAATGCTATTCTAAAACTGGAATCATATCTAAACTTTCTGCTAAAACAGAATGGTCTGCCTTTCCACACAAGTAATTGAGAAAAAAATCAACTGACCAATATAGTTTTCCCAATAATTTTTTAGAATAATAGTAACAGTTTTGTTTCAACACTAAGGTAAGACTTTTCAAAGATACAAAAGGATGGGCATTTGCTCAAATAGTGAAGTTTGTTAATGGGCCTGCCTTTTCTTTCATGATTGGAAGTACACTCGGTAACACAATGACTATCTTACAACATTTATCCATAAATGGTACCACTATCAATTGAATGCAAACAAAATGCTTCATGATTTTCTTTACGTCAGTTAAACATTACAAGTTATATAACTACCCGCACAGTAAGAAACACAACGCTATAGTACTATAGTATACCAGCCTGCCAGCAGTTTAGATCAATTCGTTAATTTTATGTTGTGTGGCACGTCAGCAGTTTTCACTGGATGTTTGGTCAATGGTACGTCAGAATTTTTCCCATAGCAGACGGTATCTTTTCTGACAAAACACTTTAAAACTATCGACTGGATGTGATCCTTAAATATGTGAATACAGATGGGATTTTATACCAAAGTGCTATGCACTATACGTAACAGGTTTCCCACAGGGGCAGTATGTTCTGCCAAAGCACTATCTAGTTCCATAAAATTCAGGAGGATCCGGACTATATCTGTGATCTAGCTGTCAAGTATGGCATCAGATAAAGCTGTTTTACTGACCAAAAGCCCTGCAAGCAAAATCATAATTTACGTGACATGATCTTACCAAACCAAATGTTGGTATAGCATCTTAGTAAACAACAAACAGCACTGTCAACAATGCATAATCAGCTCCGTAACGCTTATATGTACATCTAATCAGGAACAAAAACTGGAATATAGCTGAAGACAAAGCTTGGAAAGTGTGGTCCCCACAGGTACACACCGTCACATCAACTCTGTGGACTCTGAGCTGAAGCTTAATTTTGGGTTGGGTGGAGAGTGTAGCTTCTGTGACTGAGGAAAAGACGGGAAAACATTTAAGCATTACAGAAAAATACAAGCATCTACATGTACTGTGATAATTTAAATGACCACATTATTATGATTATACTACTACTACTACTAGTGCTTTTGAGAAAATCAATGTCTTAAGAACAAAGGATCGACTTTGTTAAGTTTCCTTTAGTGAGGTTCCTATTTCATAGCAAATACTTTGTACATGATGTTTACCTTTTCATGGTGTAGGCTTAGTTACAAACTGCTGCTCTGTTTATTCTTAATCAAACATATTCACATATATGTATATGGTGACCAGCCCCTCAAATTCTGTCTTGCTACATCATGTAATCCAACACCACTTTGTGTCTGCTACAGCACCAGTTACCATGGTGACAGATGTCTGGTCCAGGTCATTGACCCTGTCTATTTGGAGAAGAAGAAGAACTTGCGGAACAAAAATAATTTGTTTTCCTTCTGGAAAGACAAACATAATGATGACATTTCAAAACCACCATACCTTTCCACGGTCTGAAACAAGACTGGAAGTGTCCTTGACTTCATTTAGCAGCTCAGATTCCCAGTCATCCCCCTCCTCAGACGGGTCAAAGTTGTAGAGAGGCATCAGCTGGTGACGCAGCTTTTCCAGTCTGTAACGTAAGAAATGTATGAGACTCTAGGTTTTAGAACTATGTACATAAAAGTACCATAAAAGTACCATGAAAATACTAGAGGAAAGGTAACATTTGCAAAGCAAATGCATAATGTTTACCTTGACATATGATCTGCTCTCTTAATTCTTACTCAAACACATTCATATACATGTATATGGTGACAGGAGTCTAAATCCCTCCTGCTAGAAAATTGCAACATGTAACCTAACACTAGTTACCATGGTAACAGACAGTCTGGTTCAGGTCATTGACCTTTTTGGTTTGTGGAAGAAGAAGAATTAAGAGGAAACATAGCAAAACAATATGTTTTCCTACGCTAAACATAAAAATCAGAAATTAGATTGTGTATGTGTTTGCCCTGAAATTCAATGTCAACATACCTTCTCCTCTTTCTGATGTAGAAACCCTGAAGGAAAAACAGAAAAGTACAAGTCATCAAATCATCACCTTCTACAAAATGTATCATAAATCTGAGGGATGCATTATACGGATATGTATGTACATGTATATAAGTGGCATGATTCAAATATGGTCAATTTGTCTCATAAGACCAAAACACTCTTTCACTCTGAGTCCCAAGAGCGTGAGGTGAGAGTACATTTAATCAATCTACACTAAGCAATTACTTTACAGAATAGAAGGCTAAGAACCTTAAATTTTAGATAATTTTAAGGAGGTACTTTGACATAGATCATGGACTGTACGAATTGTTACAAAGAGTATACTATTCCAACATAATTGTTTAATGTAGACAAGGATAATGCTATATACTAAAAATGTTATCCATGTACAAAAGGTCACCTTGTACTTACTAGTGCAACAAGGAATAATACTGTCAGGAGAGTCCCTAGTGGTGCAAACACCCAAACCAGCACAATATGTGCTGTACTGTGGTGCTCTCCAGGTTGTGGTGGTAGATATGTCGGTTCCGTAAAGTTCTGTAACGTCCCATCAGCAGCAGGTATGGAGGAAGGTGATATAAGAAGGCTGGAGATGCTGTGGAGTCTGTGTGTGGATGTGGAGGGGTGTAAGGCAGCCGGCGGGTGGGTGAGTCCAGGGGTAGGGGTGAACGCTGACTGGGCGGGAGGCACCGGGGTGGGGTGAGTACTGTTCATCATTTCTGTAATGCTCGAAGTCATGGCAGTCGACGTTAACATTCTGCCTCCTGGCACAGGTATATCTGTTGGGTTAAGGGTTTGTTTTGGGCTTGAAATTGGCAAAACAATCTGACTCCAAGTTGGAGATGGTCTTAGTTCCACTGTAGACTTTGACGACGATGTAAAAACAGTTTTCAGAGGACTCTCTGCAAAAACGGCTAAACTGCTAACAGTCTTGTTGGCATCAACAGAAGAGAAGTCTGAAATGATGTTGGGTAGATCCACAGTACTTTTGGCAACACTCGTGATCAACTTTGTTTGCGATATTTCTGTAGAGGCAAGAGTAGTAAAAAAGTTTCCTTGGCTTGGTTCGAGTCCTTTGTGCCTTCCGAAAACTGGAACTGGCGTAGAAAGATGGAATGCGGTTGAGTGGAGTGCCTGTAAGAAAACTGCTGAATCTCTGACTGGAGTAGTACTAGTAGTAGTTGATAGGATTATTGTTGAGTAGGTAGATCTAAAGGCCAGCTTCTCAGGAGAGTAGAGTTTTGGCTGGAGTCGGCTCTCATCGGTGTAAAATGTTCCTGTGTCCACTACATTCTCTGTGATGTTCCTTGTTTCCCACAAAGTAGAATCCTTGATGCTCTTGTCTTCTTTTCCAGTTGTGACTGCCGGCAGGTGCTGGTAATGTCCACTAATGTTGGAAGAAAGATTCCCTGCAGAAAATGCAAGCCATCCTTTTAGAATAGATACGAATAATGCTGAAGGCAGGTCAGGTACATTTCACTTCTCTCATGACTACATAAAAACATCTGGAGGTACGTAACATCAAGAAGGTTTAAACTATTTTAAGAGACCTTCTTGGTAATGTAGGAGCACATGATGTAGCAACAGTGTTCAAGAAATAGAATCCTCAAGGTTATAACTTGAGGCTTCTTTAAGATGTGTGACATTCTCCACCACATTCTTGGCACATATTTCACAAGTAAGCTACATGTATATGGCAGCCAAGTCAGTCACTAGGACAGGCTTTTCCAATAAATTATCTTTAAAAACCTAAAAGGTTGTGACCTGGACTAACAATGTCATGATATATGCTGATGTTGATAACTGAAATTAAATCCTGTCAGATCTTGTTAGTGCAAGTCTTGGAATAGGCAAATTTAGACAAACAGATCAGTTACAAATTATCGCCTGCAAATTATCAAACGTTTCCTGGCTACTGACACTTGAGGAACATCAAAATGTGTCATGATGATATGTCTCGTCCATGAAAAGTTAGGCACTACCAACTGATCCGTCTGATGGGTTTAGACCTTTTAGCCGAATGGTTAGAGCGTCGGGGTTATGAGCGTGGGTTCGATCCCCGGCCCGGAAGTGTCTTTCTGTTTACACGTAAAATTATATCATATTAATATATATAATATGAATCTTATAATTTCATAAGAGGAACTCCTTGGTTTTGTATAATTTTTTTCATGTAGGTTTAACTCTGTTAACATATCAGCACACGGACAACAAGAAGAGAAAACATGTAGTGCAGATTTTTGAAAAATCTACGGAAAATCATTTCATCAAAGGAAACCGAACGGATGACAACATCCCGTGACTGTTGTTGTCAAACACGTAACTTGAACCGCGTCAAAAAAGCGCTCAAACTCACCCTTTTCCCCTAGTTCTGAAGTCACTTCCGTCAGAAACAACACCCCGAGTACTAGATAATTGTTACGCAGCCAATTGAAGTTCATTACTTGGATATTCTATTCATAATCGTCATTAATATCTCCGATTGTGCGATCATCAATAAAAATCGTCTGATTCGTCCGCCATCTTGTTTCCCGCATTCACGAGTTTCCCATTCCCAGAATGCATTGCGAAAACAGGGGTCTAAACCTCATTTGGATTGGACCAGGAAGGCATCGAATGATCCTGTTGAATCTGATAACAATTAGAAAATGAAATTTTTGGAATGAATGTGGTTTGTTGACGTCATAGTGATAACGCTATACTGATGCTGTAACGTTACAAACCACATGTTCCATGTTAAAACTAAATTCATTCTCTATTTGTTGTCAGATTCGACCCATTTAATTAATGTTGAGCATAAAATGCCCCAACACCTCAAAACACAGTGAAAAGCAAGCTGTTTAACGTCACCAGGATCATTCCGATGCCTTCCTGTCCTAGCAAATGAGGTTTAGACCCCTCTTTTCGCAATGCATCCTGGGGATGGGAAACGGAGCGAAGTCTCGCGATTTGCGAGATCTCGCCAGGTTCGACATTTGTTGCGAGATTTGGAAGCACGCTGCAGAACTGAGCCTGCTACAAAGTTTGGTACGTTTATACATCTTTTTACCACTTCTAACAACCTTATAGCCTTATTTTACACACGCTATCTGGTCGCTTATAGTCTTAAGCCTCCAGAAGAAAGTAAGAGAAGCCCACAGGAGGGATTTTGTGAACGATCAGGGCCATTTTCGGGGGTTTATGGGGCTCGAAAATTTGCGAAGTTTTGTCAAGAGTTTTGGTTCTCAGCTGGAAAGTCCTGTGCGTCTGTAGGGAATGAATGGGTGGCTGAACAACAATATTGAGAAACAAGTTACAGAACAACAAAACGACAGAAGTTTTGCTCCTGATTGATGTACAAGCATATAAGGGCAAAATACTCAGTCTTTTTCTGTTTTTAAGCATCATAGCTGACAAAGAAACGAATATGGTGTAGTTACACCAAAGTGATGTAAACATATTTTTTCTCCATAATGCACATTGCTGTGGATAGATACAGGGAACTGTTATCATCTATACCTGAGTTTTCCCCACATTTTGGTAAATTTTGCCAACTAAACAGTGGATTTGAAATACGATGTGGACTATTCTTGGTTATTATAGTCATAATTTTATTGCGCAATGAGTTGAAGAGACAAATCCGAACATGATCCAGCACTGATGGACCAATTTACATTGTTAAAAATGATATTGTAATATGTTGAATGATAGACCTGATCATTAAAACAAAACATAAAACACTAACTCCAGTACATTGTTTCTAGAAATCAATGTATTATATTACTTAGGGGGTAATAAAATAATTAGGTTACTAGGCCACTTACCTGTGTTGACCTCTGACCTCTAAAGCTGAAGCCTTAGATGAGTATAATAACATCACAATGTCAGCCTAGGGATGACTCAATAATGGTCTGAGTGGGGTTTAAAAATTGGCCTATTTAATTGTTATAATGGAGCTTGGCCTAATGGACCATGCAGAATGCATAATCCCTATCACATTAACATTAGTTAGAATAGTGTAGCTATAGAGGTTGTTGTCAATTTCATTGTGATAAAGATGATATCATCTCTATATGATATAACAATTGTCAATGTGTTGTAGTGTACATTAAGTGGATATTATGTGTTGCATTGTCATATAATATATTTAACATGTCATGGAAATAAACTGATCATTGTGACATTCTACATTGTTGCATTGACATTTGGATCGCTATGGCGGATTTAGGCTGGTCAAGGTACATCCTCATCGTACAGGGGTAACTTGTTAGCCTCTATCAGGCTTCAGAAGTGGCAATCTGTACTCCTAACGTCAACCCAACACTCCTGGCTTGTCATTGTCTATTTGGCCAATTTCTACACTTTTCAGCCACTTCTGAAGCCTGGTAGAGGCTAGTAACTACAGTGTGATGATGTTGCCTAGTAATTTATGCCTTAACTATATGATATTACTGATATCCAAGAGGCAACTCTGTAATAGGTTTACCTTACAAAGGGTTTACAAAACATTGAAAACTCTTAGATGTCCAAATTTCTCCTTGGTTGCTTGAAAAAGTGCAGGAGAACTTGTCAGATCTACCTGTAGCTTGGGTGCCATCCTATACCAGGGCTTCCATACTTGCTTCTGAAAATACAAAAAGGACCGTGCCCAGGCTATGTCAGATCATGCTGAGCACTAACGTTTGTTTGTGTTTGCCTGTTGTTTCCAACAGAAGTTTGCATCATCACAAGATGGGGTCCCGCAACACGTCCCCATCAGTGGAGGCAGTGGTGACTATCCTCCAGCAGTGGGAGAGGGACATGGGCAGCGCAGTGGACCCCCTGCCCACTATTAACAGGTAAATACTGGTTTCCTCCCTTTAAACTATGGGGGTCAGCATGGGGGTCCCGACAACGCTCTATGCTGAATTCGGAAATCTCTCGATTATGCTTTACGATAAATTCCAAGTGGCTACAACACATTATGTGGAATTAAAACGGCTGATACGCTCTAAGCAAAATGCGCCAATTACGCTCTACGTTGAATTAGAGTGGCCCGTCTACGCTGTACGGAAAAGGGCATGCGGCCCCCAACTATGTGATGTCATGTGGCGTAATGGTAGGCGTTAACCTGTAGTCTGCTAAGGTAGCCATTTGGCACCAAATTTGTATTGGTTATGGGGTTAGGCAGCAGGGAGAAGGTTAATACTCTTGATATGACTATGAGCAGGAAAATTGAGAGGGTATGGGCATATTTAAAAAAAATGTTCTGCTTTTTTCCCTTCAGTTTGGCAGAAATTGTGGAGAGGGAGACAGAAGAGTATCTTGGGCAGGACCCAGATCCATTTGACGACAGACATCCAGGTGTGGATTGGGTGAAACCCGTAATGTATTGTGCTTAGCACTTCGATAGAACATCTTGTTTAAGGTCGTATTTGTGTATTTAAGGATAACATTTATCTATAGCTTTCAAATATTGTGTCAGAACTGGGAAAAGATGTGGTCTGCAACAGGCAAAGTTCTGATACAACACTACTGGTACTTATCCAACTTCCAACAAAAGCTGTAAAAATCCAGGTTTAGCGCTGGTGCAGTACGTTCTGCCAACACATATACTTTGCTGGGTCCATGCACATCTTGAGAAGGCTGTAGTGCTATCCCTGTGCACGACAGTTGGTAATAGTGTGCTACAACAACCTGAGATATCTACAGCTGACTGGATACATGTTTGCCCAGATGATGTAGATATCTTTGACAAATTATGCCTAGATGAGGAGAGAAACTAAAAGCATGCAGAAGCTCCAAAGTACACAATAACACAAAAGCTCCAATGTACAATTTTTGTATTTGTTATGTCAGGCCTAGGAAAAAATGCTGTGTTACCTGTTTCCCGACTGACCCTAGAAAAAACTGCCGACCCTGGCCTTTTTTGTATGGACCCCCTGGCAAGGGACATAAATTTTTTGAGCTGATCAACTGAACTAGTAAATCTTCATTTCTTCTCTCTTTCCAGGGCGAGCAGATCCAGACAGTGGTTTTGGGCTTGTTCTGAAGACTCTGTTTAAAGACAATGACTTCATGAACACACTGGTGAATAACTACATCCTCACGCAGGAGAGAGATAACATTGAACTTGTCACCGCGGCCTGCCGACTCCTTATCGACATCCTACCCGGTCTGGAGACGTCGGTCGTCTTTCAAGAAACGGTAAAGCAGCGTGAGGTGTAACGATTAGGACATAGGATAAGCTCAAAGCACATTGCCTAAAAATTGTGTGTAACCTCTCTAAGGATGCAACCCAGTAGCCAGTCTCCATCTCCCTGTCATTTGATGGAATTTCACTGCTATTGACAGACAGAAATTTTGCCTAACCTGTCATCTTTGATGGACAAACATTGGCGTGTAAAAATATTGATTCTTTCATAATGTGAAAGAAATGTCATTCAAAGTAAGCTTACTCTACCAGCAAAATTTTTGCCCGCAAAAAGCAGGATCAAGATTTAAAAATTGCCTTGAAATCACAGTGTGAAGACTAGTTGCCTGCTGGCCAACCCTGTGTAAGGGACCCCAGCAACAGTATTATCAAAGACTAGTGTACATTGACTTGATAAGGCTATCTATGATGTGTTGTTCATTGCGCCTGTTTCACTGTTTATGTTACTCAGGATGGCATTGTAGAGAGACTGTTCAGGTGGACCAAGCTAGAGCATGAGCCGCTGAGTTCCTATGCCACTGGCCTATTGGCTGCTGCCATGGAAACGCAGGATGTTGCAACCAATTACAGGGAGGATAACTCTGAACTGGTAAGTGCATACATGTAAAAAAACATTCTACAGCAAGAAGACCAGAATACTGTACTTGAAAGACGAGAAATCAGGAAAACTTTTGAAGGATATTGATGAAGTTTACCTGCTTGTACCTATTTTTGTACTTAAAGTAACAGTGAGGCTCAACACTTGCTTGTTATGACCACATTTAGTGTATATGCACATCTTGAGAAGGCTGTAGTGCTATCCCTGTGCACGACAGTTGGTAATAGTGTGCTACAATAACCTGAGATATCTACAGCTGACTGGATACATTTTTGCCCAGATGATGTAGATATCTTTGACAATGTCTAGAAAAGTCTAGAAAGTCTTAGAAACCTGTCACCTATGTCTTCATCTAATCTACATGTTGATCTGTAGTTTATTTTATAAATGCCAGATTCCATTAGTCACTGACGAGAAGTATTGGATGCTACAATGTACTTGAATTGTCTGACAGTTTTTGAAGTTTGTCCAGTTATTGCTTGAGAAACTGTTGTATAGTATATGTAGTATATAGTAGAAGATCCAATGTATTTTTTTTTACTCCTTCCTTAGTCTTCGACATGTTGCTAACCAAAGTTAGGTACCCATGTTTATCAGTAAGAAAAGGGACAAAACAGTGGGGCCTTCCAGGGATTTGAACCCAGAACCTTCAGATTCCGAGTCAACAACCCTAACCACAAAACTACGTCTTTCATCCGTCCCTCCCAGGTGCCTCAGATGTTGGCTAAACTGAAGTGCCTGAGAGAACAGATGGAGAGGGAGAGGTGTCACAAGTCAGAGGAAGACTTCGGTGTGACCATGGACAGGCCATTTGCCTGTTTCTCCAGTCCGGACGGCACGGGAAGCCCCGTAACCACGCCGACCAAAGTGGAGCTACCCAAACCTACAGACTCTGGTGCCGGAGACGTGGGGGTAGCTAACGGGCCGGGCAATACGGAGGACGCAGCAATACGCACATCGCTGCCCCCTAGTGGTAGAACTGATGGGTGCAGCAGCACCACCACCACACCAAAGAGCGCCGAACGCACGGGGAAAAGGCAGCTGGCGACAGACGATGACAGCTCGAGCAAACGGACTAGAACGGAGGGTTCGCTCCCCGCGGCGGGGATGTTCGCGTCCCCGCTGAAAGTGCCTTCGCGCGCCGGCAGTTCCATGTCGCTCTCCCTGCACGACTGCAGTAACAGCAGCTGGAAGGAGCAGGTGCCGTACCTGATTGGTCGACACCAGATGTACCCCCTGGACCTGGTGATGAAGCAGAGACTCATCCTGCAGTACCTGACTCCACTGGGCGAGTATCAGGAGGTGAGTAGACACTTGCACAAAAACATCTTTCTTAAAACAACTTTATATTTGGACAAAAACATCTTACATCGTACATTAGGCCCTTGTCACACATTCAGAACCTTCACCAACCAACCAAGGTTGACTGAAGTTTGGGAGCAGTCTGACCAGATAGGGAGTCATTTCCACTTGGCCCGAACCAACTTTTCGCTTGCCCAAAATATGAAGTATTTCTATTCATTTTACCAGCAGAAAGGAATTATTTTATCATGATAGAGTTTATAATATTGGATGCTTAATTTATCAAAATTGTTTGAAACTTGGTCAAAATACTGCAGGGGCTATACTTTGCATCCAAAAAATTTACTTGCCCAATCGGGCAAGTGCAGGGGGATATTCACTTGCCCGAACAGTGCTTTTACTTGCCCTGGGCAAGTGGGCAATGGGACTTGTCCAACCCTGGAAGGTAGTTGAATAACCATGCAAATCGTATATGTCTGTTGAAGGTCTGATAACTTCCATTCTATGGTTTGAAAAGTTATATAGACAAATCTTTGTTTGATTTTGACTTTTTGTGTGACTCCAGTTGCTGGCTACATTTTTTGAGCTGGGTGCTATGGACCTGGTGACTTACTACATGGACCTCAGGAACACACAAGATGTCAGGCTCACTTTTGATGCCCTCAAGGTACAATCTCTCTGCCTGTGAGAAGTTGATTTCATTGAATAAAGAGACACTTTTCCTTTGAGTTTGACCGTCTGTCACGTTTCTCAGGGAAATTCTGACTGGTTCACATTGCAAAGCACAGGTGTCACTACTTACAGATAAATTCTTACATGCAAAGTATACATTAAGCAAAGTATGTATTACACTCATGTACATTTGGGACTACATTGTAGGTACCGTTGCCTGTAACTGTGTATGTACAATGTATGTTAATACATTTTTTGTACATGTACTACTAAGCTGAGAAAGATTGTAAAAAATTGTATATTGCAGCTGTATGATACTGTTTAATTTTAATAGCTTTTGTGTTCACTACTGACTATATACATGTACCAGCAATTTTGCATGTATTTTTCACATTGCATGTTTAATGTTTGCTAACATGCAAAACCTACGGACTAGAACGAATCCAAACCTAAACTTGAATTTAGGTACACAGCACTAATGTTCTAATGCTGTTGTCCAGTGGCTGGCTGCCCTGCTGTGCCATAAGAAGTTTGCTGCAGAGTTTGTGTCACAGGGTGGTCTGCAGAAGTTACTGCAGGTGCACCGCCCCTCCATGGCTGCCACCGGTGTGTCCATGTGTCTCTACTACCTGGCTTACAACGAGGACGCCATGGAAAGGGTGGGTGGAAACATTTTTTTGTGTGGTGTTCTTCTACATGATAATGAACGAATGCTGTTTACCGGTATTCACATTGTATTGGCAGCCAAGTAGGCTGAATTACACAAAGTGTTACAGATTAAAAACTTACACATTATATACATTAAAAGAGAATAGCATTGACAATTAAAATCAAGCATGGGGGTATGTGCCCACTCTACCTTCATGCCAAATTTCATGTTATTTGGCCCAAAAATGGCAGAGTTGAATCCCTTTAAAGAAATGGCAGGAGAAAAAGAAGGAGAAGAAACATGACGGAAAACAATATGTCATCACCACATAGTGGTTAAGCCATAATAAGTGAACCTTACCCGTACCATCATTACATACTCCCCAGTGTTTGAAAATGCCCATCTGTAGTCTGCATTTTGCAGAGACATTTTCAATATTGCAGAAGAAAAATTAAGCAACCTGCAATTTTGTGGCCAAAAATCAGAATAGGGGTTGAATGGTGTTGGTAAACACTTTTGTGTTTACTACTGACTCTACAATATACTAATTTTGCATGTATTTTTCAAGTTGCATGGAAAATGTTTTACCATCATGCAATTTTGTTTTGCCAGGGGTTTAGATCCAGAGTTTTAAGTGTGTATTTGCAGCAAGTATTTCCGAATTGCAGAACAAAATTTTGACATTCTGCAATATTGTAGAAAACTGGAAAGAAGTATTTCTACCTCTGCTCCCCCAGGTGTGTCTCCTGCCCCACAACGTCCTGTCAGACCTGGTAGACTACACCCTGTGGCTGCTGGAGTGTTCACACGAGTCCGGCCGCTGTCATGCCACCATGTTCTTCACCGTCACCTTCGGCTTCAGGACCATACTGGAGCTGTTCGACAGACAGGACGGGCTCAGGAAACTCTACAATCTGGTACGGTTGTCATGTGGTAGTGTTAGTCTATTTATATATGTATCAAGGCCACAGCAATTTAATCAATTGGTTCTTGTTGGATTCGCCTTCACGATTTCTTTTTCTGAGTTACAAAAAAAAAATTCAGGTTCTGATTCAAAATGGTCATGTTTTGACCCAACAATTAAAGTACTTGACATGTGTTCCTAGTCTACTTTTTTCCCTGTCACTATATTTTTTTAACCAACAAATTGAATTGGCATGACCTTATTGAGATTAACCAAGCATTGTGGAAGGATGGAGATAACAGATGACTATCACGTTTTCAAGATGCCAAACCTGAGACCAGACTGTAAGGTTTCAACCACTCACACCGAGAAGGGCCCTCACTCTTTTCAATATGTGTGGTTTGATCTCTACAAAACACATGCACGTGCTCAAGGTGTACATGTACATTTGTGGCTTTCCTCAAATACAGGACCATAGCTTTATGTCCTATCCAAATGGACGTCCCTTACTGAAGCTAGGTACTCATTTTCACCTGAGTGGAGTGAGGAAATAGGTGTGCCATAACACTGGGGCCTGCCAGGGATTCAAACCCAGGACCTTTAGATTCTGAGTCAACAAGTCAACAACCCTAATCACCTTGCCACAGGTTTACAAACATTCATATCCTTGTAGACCACTTTACATTACCAAAACTAAAAGCTGGTATTACACATAGTTAACATAATTAGTGTACAATATTGTTTCTGTTTGATTTTCCAGATGAGTACACTACAAATCCTGAGGACAGATGACCAAGGGGAGAACCTGTCTGACGACGACATCTACGCCAGCCGCCAGACGACCAAACATGTGTGCACGGCCCTCAGGAGGTACTTTGAGGCACACCTGGCCATCAGAGTGGACGCCATGAAGAGGGCCTTATCAAGAACAGGGGGAGGGTCACCGGTCACTCCTGTACCTCCGTACAAGGTGACCGTCTTCTTTTTGTTTCACCATACTCACCAAATATTAGAAAGTGGTTATGCCAGGGCTCCATACTTACTTTTTAAATTAGGAGCTCTGGTACACCCAACCCAAAAAATTTGGGTGCACCAGCAAAACTCTTTGAAGGGAGATCATCATTAATTTGCAGCACACTATAAGACTACATGTACATGCACACTATAGTTACCTCCATGAAAAATGGAAGTATTGTCTTTGGTATGTCTGTGAGTGTGTGTCCGTGTGTGCGTCTGTGTTTCCGCATGGCCCTTAGGTCGTAGTGGACATGGTTGTGTTCAGTCTATCCCAGAAGGAGAAAGTCATTAATCACATCTACATCTGGTAGTGCTCGCTGTTCTCACAGGTGTTTTTTTTAAAATACATGACCTCCTTAACAGCTGGTGTTTTTTCCTTTGCTTGATAAAGAAAGACTTGAAGACACCATGGTAAATGACAAGAGAACACAGTCACCATCACACAAGATCTAAATATTTCATGGAGGTCTAAGTTCTCCGAATTCGTGTTTGAATATGAGAGGATATCAGGCCTCAAAATCAACTTTTTTGCTGTTGTCCCAGCACTGTCCTAAAAATAAATTAATGTCCCGAAGTGAGGATGAACTGTCCCAACCTGTTTTTCAGGAAGTGTACTTGAAGTCAGCTTTATTTTGCATACATTCTGACTTCCAGGCATGGTATGATTGTAGAGTAAAAATTTAATGGGAAATTTGGGGTACCTTTTTCTGGAGCCAAACAAAAGAAGGGCTGATATTCTGATGTTGACTAATTTTCCATTGTCCCAAAAATGTCCCAAATTGTCTTTTTAGTGGTCACTGGCCATCGGAACACCGTTAATTTCGAGTCCTGGGATATGTTGTTCTGTAGGCAGGAGCCCTGACACGTGAAGCTATGATGGGGAACATGGAGATGGTGGTGGAACATGCACCTGTCAGGTGGCACTGGGAACCTGCACAGGAGTTCTTCCACCTGGGAGGAGTCAACCTACTGCTGCAGGTCAGACAATGTCTTCTTCTAATGGTTAAACTTAAAGGCATCCAGTGCGATTTCAGGGAAGCAAAACAAAACTAGAAAGATAACATTTGCAAAGCAAATGCATGATGTTTACCTTTTCATATGGTCTGCTCTGTTAATTCTTACTTTAACACATTCATATATATGGTGACAGGAGTTGCAACACAATGTAACCCAACACCAGTTACCATGGTGACAGACATCTGGTTCAGGTCATTGACCTTATTGGTCTGGAGAAGAAAAAGAAGACACAGGGCAAAAACAATAATGTTTTCAAATCTGGATAAGAAAATCTGTCTGGTATTGACATTTACTGCCATTTCTTAGCACATTTTCATCATCATTTCATACTTGAAGTGTTTGAAATAGACCCAAAACAAGCTACCTGAGTTCCTTTGTTTTGGGTACCACCCATAAATTTCTAGAACCAGCCTATGATATGATTTTTTTATTATGAAACAGGCAACAGTTCTGTTTTCTTCAACGACATCACATGGTATGGGATAGGGTTGATTCAACAGAAGAATGACCAGAAAATTGAATTTGAACAACCAGTTTCACTGCCCCGAAATCACTTTAGATGCCATTTAGAAGCTGTATTCTACTAATCAAGAGTGTCTGAGATTAAAAGGGGTGAAATCTTTCTGTAGGGTTACTGAAACTACATGTATATGCAGGGCTGAAAATATGACCTGCATGTACAGGTTAGTGCAGGCAAAATGGGGGCTGTGCACTTCTGATGTCTACCTGTACCTAACCTGTACTGGGTGCATGTAAAATTTGTCTGGTGCAGGTAATATTCAATGTTACAAGACAGTAGTACCTGTACCAGTCCTGAACAGCAGTGCAGCAAATAAAAATCCACATGCAGAAATATGTATCTACAATTTCAGTACATGGACCAGTGCAGGTTAGGTATAGGTTAGACATCAGAAATACCTGCACGGCTCCAGTTTTACCTACACTAACCTGCATAATATACATGTAGGTGGTATTTCCAGCCCTGCAATGTCTTGATCTCTGGTGAAACTCATGGTATCTTGGGTTTTCCCTGTCTCCTCCCTTCCCTGTCTAACACACACGACTGCAACGCGATGTCTGCAACAAGCAGATGATTGGCTCTTTTCAGATGATCGCGCTGTCCTCGGAGTGGAGGAACTACGGCGGCCGGTCGGACACGATCCGGGCGGGACTGGACATCCTGGCCATCCTGACGGTCACTCCCAAGGCCCAGCTCCTGCTGTGTGAGCCGGTCACTCTGCCGGAGTCATCGGCTACCATCGGTCTCAACATCATCCTGGGTATGCAGGGCTCCAAATTCATTTTTGGGGATAAGTGCACTGGTGCACCCAACCAAAAAAATTGGGTGCACAGGATTTTTTTGGGTGCACCATATGAAATAATCTTATACAACAAAGACTTAATAATTTCATATAATTTAGATGCAAAGAATATACTGTATACTAGTATACATTAGGTATCTTTACATAGTAAACCTATGAAAATATTTGGGTGCACTGATGCACCCATAGAAAAAAATTGGGTGCACAGCTCCAATTTTGGGTGCAGGCACCCAGTATTTTGAGTCTTGGTATGTGAGGAAGGATACAACACTGGTAGTTTTACATGAAATTTTCTGGAAACCATTGCAAATCTGTAAAATTTTTACAAATACCTGCAATCTTTGCAATTCCTATTTGTGCATGCAGCCAGAGTACTAGTGCAAGAGTGGGTATTTGAAATGCTGACACTGTGTGGAGTTGTGTTGGTAGCTCGGCCATTTCGGTCATAGCTTCAGTTCAGTGTTTTGAGCCCAATGTAAGTCTCAGTCAAGAACACTTGTCTAAGAGTGTATCTCTTCACCTGTCCTATAGGCATGGCAGAAGGGGAACATCTAACCACTCCTGATGCTGAGGTACAGAAGGCAGCCTTACAAGTCATCATCAACTGTGTGTGTGGACCAACCAACAGGTGGGCACATCTACCACAGTAATACCAGTTATGATATCTAACTTCCTGAAATGATAGTGCTAAATATACAATATACAAATATTGAGATACATTCACAGACAATGTTATTTAAAGTTAAGTTTTTTAAAAATATTCAAACATGTAATCGCAGAACGTGGTGATGGCACGCAAGTTTTTCAACTTATATTAATGCCGCCACCAACATGGGACAATACAATACTCATTTTCACCTGAGCAAAGTGAGGAAAGCCATGAAAAGTGCCTTTCCCAAGAGCACAAGATCGGTGGCATGTCAGGATTCGACAGAAAACTTTTGATCCAACATAAGAGATTTTTCTCACCTAGAGCTTTTGACAAGTCACTATGGTCTTCTTCAATAGACTGACCCAGTGAGACTTGTCACGTGGCTTCTCTCAATCAAGTGTGACATCAACACTGGGTCAAGTCTCACTGGGTCAGTCTATTGCAGAAGACCAGAGTGACTGCTTATTGTCTGGTCTGTATGCTTACTTGTGCAGTTAAACTTAAAGTTAGTTGGCAGAGAGTGATGCTAATATGATTAAATGTCAGCACTGTAGGCCACACCAATTTGATTTGTTGGTTCCCTGATTTAAAAAAAAATGACCAAGTCAAAAAATGAACCCACTATCTAAGCAGCAGTTGATGTCAGACCAGGACTTACCTGTATTTTCCTGCCTTCCTTGTGTGTGTAGGTTGGGAGGAGGTGTGGGGAGGGTGGGCAGTGGCACCCCTCGCAGGAGGAACATACTCAGGAGTGGGGAGGACGTCCTCACCAAGATGTGGCACTGTGTCAGGGCTAACAACGGCATCAAGGTAAACAGCTCTATCAATAACCTGTGGATTCAAAAGTCTTGAACTTCAACTTTATTTTCTATGGGACGATGTAACAAAATTTAGATGTTGTTCTCTTGAATTCTGCAAAGGTTTTTCAACAACTTGGCCATCAAGGCATTGAATCAGTCTGTTTTAAGGTTAATGAAAAATTCATATCGAGCACATGTCATGTGTTTCCATCATCTTCAATCTTGCAATGTTTGTACAATGTTTGTACTCCTTTAGCACATTTGACAGAAAACACATCTGTAGGAAATACATTATGCTTTTCTAATAGCTTAACAGTAACACTGGAACTTTGAAGTCCAGTCTTACTAGCATTACTAAGTCCAGTCTTATTAGCATTGGTCTAATATAACTATATATATTATAAGGCACCAAATGACAATTAGTATTTGAGTCGCACATCATTATCACACTCATGCCACCCAACCAGCTATTCCCATCTTGGCTCCCTTTTTTTAAAGCATTTCTTCTTTTACTACTCCTACTGCAGGTCCTGTTGAACCTATTCACTGTGAAATCGCCCATCACGGATGCAGACGAGATCCGTGCCATGGCGTGCCGCGCCCTGTGCGGTCTGGCGCGCTGCGACACTGTCAAGCAGATCATCGGCAAACTGCAGCTGTTCAGCTCCGGGGAGATGCAGCGGCTGATGAAGGAACCCACCCTGCAGGAGAAGCGGCAGGAGCACCTCAAGTTCGTCAAGTACGCAGCCGAGCTGCTGGAGAGGATCTCGGGGAAGCCGGTGTTGTCCGGTTACGAGGCCACCCTGGCGGGACTGAACCGGGCGGACATCGTCGCCCAGACCAGGATAGCGTACAACTCCAAAGAACTGATGCAACTCATCCACAACCACCTCTTGCAGAACGGCATGACGGACACGGCGGCATCCCTGCAGCGGGAGGCGGGATTGGGCAGGGTCTCTCCGCACCACGAGCCAATCAGACACTCCGCGGCGCACCACGCCCCCGTCGCCATGGCGGCAGCACCTCCTCAGGGACACAAGCTGATCAGGGTTCCGCCGGCCGGAAACGCCAGCGTCTCCAACACCTCTCCCCTCAGCGGACATTTGAAATTCGTTCCTCCCACGTCCGGAGCCTCTCGGACCAACAGGACTCCGCACTTTGTCCGACAGAAGTCGCAAACGGCCGGCGGGAACTTCATGCCCAGTCCCGTGATGAGGAAACAAATGATGAAGACCTCCCCCGCCCCTCCCTCTCTGGACAATATAGTGAAGAAGTATCTAGCAGAGCAGCATTCGCACTGTCGGAACCCCGTATCCACCTGTCCACCCTTCTCCCTCATACAGCCCCACCACTGTCCCGAACCCAAGTACCGTAGACACGCGCCAAACAACGTCGCGGCGCGCCTCGTCCGCAGGGCGGCCTTCCCAATCTACGGCGGGCTGGACGGATCCTCGTACGACCGCCAGTTCATCTACAGCAGGTTCCGACCGGTCCGCATGCTGCGAGACGCGGAGGGTGACAGTTCCTTCACGTGCTGCGCGTTCATGCCCTCCTCGTTCTACCACAAGTACGTGGCGCTGGGGACCTACTCCGGAGAACTGAAGATGTACAGCCTGATCTCGGGTACGGAGGAGGGGACGTACGTCTGTCATAACAGTGCGATCACACACTGCGAGCCTTCCCGTGACGGGAGCCTCATGCTGACCTCGGGGTCGTACGGGCGGCCGCTGTCGGCGCTGTGGAGCATGAACGGAGTGTTCACCAGGAAGATGAGTATCGCCGAGGACAACCATGTGGAGTTCAGCAAACTGGTGCAGGTGGGTTTCAAGCCACACGCTGTAAACCACTAATAAATATTCGCGGTAGCATAATTTGGCGGTCTAAGAAAAATGGACATGTTCATGGAATTATATGTTCACGGTGGCGGTAGGTTCAAAAGTCAGCAAATTATTCGTTCACGGTAATGATAAATTTGTGGCACATTGACTGTGAAAACTGTGAAATATGAAAGTACCGTGAATGTAGAGTATTTTTTAACAGATACATGTAACTCTGACACAGCTAGCTAGACATGCAAGCTTCTAGAAAGGGTGGCTGTCCTTAGGAGAGGATGTTAAGTTGTGATCCATTGTTCATTGTGCTTGTTGAAAAGAGCTAGGGTACAATGAACGTGTAAATACTGTACATAGCATCTGTCTTCTCTGCATGTCACAACTAGTGGGAGATTAGCTCTTCAGTGAGCTAAAACTGTCACTTTGAATTCCCCTTTCCCCAGGACCGAGTCATCGGTACCAAGAACGAGATTGCCCACATCTACGACATCCAGACGTGTCAGAAGACCCTGACCCTGGTCGACCCTGACCTCACCAACCGCTACAATAAGAACAAGGCCACCTTCAACGCCACGGACGACATGGTCCTGTCTGACGGGGTATTATGGGATGTCAGGTCGGCTAAGCCCATCCACAAGTTTGACAAGTTCAATGGTAACATCAGCGGAGTGTTCCACCCCAACGGTCTGGAGATCGTCATCAATTCTGAGATTGTATCCTTTCCACTCAGTTTCCTCTTAGTTAGGCCACACCAATTTGATTTGTTGGTTTGGAAGTGACTGCGAAAACCGTGAATATTAAAGTACCACGAGTATTGAGTAATTTACAGTAGTTGTCAAAAGATAACTGGTAATATATACTGTGTAACCAAATAAAATAATATTGATCAGAACTAAAACTTATACTATAGTTGGGACCAGAAGTAAAACTTATTGGGCAGTAAGTTTGCCAAACAACATGTAAACATTTCTGTCTGTGTACTGTGTACAATACAATGATTTTATTATAGTAACTGGCTTCTGATTGGTGGAGAACCCCAGACCATTTTGATCCCTGATGGTATTGGTTAAAAGTACATGTAAGTGCGACAGCTGGACTGTTGTGTGAACCTTGACCCTGATACAGTGGGACATGCGATCCTTCCACCTGCTCCACACCGTGCCCTCACTGGACCAGTGTCAGGTGGTCTTCAACAACAACGGAACTGTCATGTATGGAGGTCAGCAATATTATATGTACATGTACATGTAGTAGTAGTAGTAGTAGTAGTAGTAGTAGTAGTAGTAGCAGTAGGCAGATTTGATAGTCAAACAGAAGGTTAGTAGTACATGTAGTAGTAGCAGTAGCAGCAGTAGTAATACTAATAGCAGTGGTAGAAGACAGGTTTAATAGACAGTCAAACAAAAGGTTAGTAGTAGTAGTAGTAGTAGTAGTAGTAGTAGTAATAGTAGTAGTAGTAGTACATGTAGTAGTAATAGTAGTAGTAGTAGTGGTAGTAGTTGTAGTAGTAGTGGTAGTAGTACAGTCATGTAGTAGTAATAGTAGTAGTAGTGGTGGTAGAAGTTGTAGTAGTAGTGGTAGTAGTACATGTAGTAGTAATAGTAGTAGTAGTGGTTGTAGTAGTAGTAGTAGTAGTGGTAGTAGAACATGTAGTAGTAGTAGTGGACGAGTGGTAGTAGTAATAGACTGCTTTATTAGACAGTCAAACAAAGGGTTAATGTCAGAATGATTTAGTTTCTGTAAGTACAATGTAGTTTCAGTGGACCACCAATTCCTTCTGTGTACCTTTTGAAACATTGCTGTAAACTCAGCTTGTTTCTGTAAGTTTGTCAATACAGCAAGTTGTCATACACGTGGACTTGGACTTGAGAAGACAAATCCATTATGTAACTAACATACCAAAGAACCATGATGTAACAAACGTACATGGTTGTGTTGACAGCTATGTTCCATGAAGAAGAAGATGAGTTGGAAGATGACTGGTTGAAGAACACCTACGGCTCATCCTTCAGGACATTTGATGCCACAGACTACAGCCCCATAGGTGAGTCCACATCCTTTTAGCATTTTCAAGGTTCAAACTATATAGAAGCATACTATCAATGATGAAAGTTCATCTCTGTTGGTAGTTACATGTTTAATTAAAACTGCTGGTCCAACATCGAAGCATGTTCTGTGAACATTTGAGTGGTGACATAGTGATACTATAGGACTCCAGACTAACTTTTGGACTTAGGAGCACAGGTGCTTGCAACTTCAAAAATCTGGGCTCATCAGCTAAAAATTTACACCCACCATTTTGAAGGTGGAGCATTTTTATCGAACATTAATTTTCAGGATGCTGCACAAATATTGTGTGAGCTTCAGAAACGTGTAAATTAGAAGTATCATGATCAGAGAGCAAGAAAGCAAATATCTGAAGTCCTGATATGACTGTTAAGCTTTGCAGTCCATAATAGACATTATACAACACTGTAGTGCATGCAAATTTCATGGGAACGCTGGGTGCTCCTATGAAAAATTTCCAGGTGCGCAACTTAATTTTTGGGACATATGCTTCTAAAATGGGAGCAGTCTTATGATAAACTGTTGCTTTGTATCTTGAATTTCTTAACAAGAGCGCAGCATTTTGTAACTCTGCTATACTGTATGACCTGTTAACACACCTGTACATGTACATGTGTAACAAGCACGTCGTCAGAACGCACTGCGCCTGTGCAGAACCCTTTTTTTGGTGCATTTTTGGTCAACGTTGCATCAGAATTTTGCCTGTTGCAGAGGATATCTTTTCCAATATAACATTTGGAAACTACAGACGAGATGTTAACCTTATATGCGTGAAATGACCTTATATGAAGCGTTCTGCCAAAGTGCTATGAACAATACATTACAGGTTTCGCGCAGGTGCAGTACGTTCTGCCGACGTACATGTACTTGTGTAACACAACTGATACCACATTACCAGACTGTAACTGGATCAACTTTGTTGATGAACAGAACAGTATTATGTGTAGAAGTAATGGACCAAACTGGGGCAGCAGCTCTGGACATCTTTATGCTTCATTATGTCTTATTTAGGCTTGCCCTGCTAGCTGTTAGACATTAAGTCCACCCCTGTCCCCTTGATGAAAAATCCATACCTCCTGGGTTTTGAGGTGATTGGATCTATGGCTGTGTCAAAACTGTGCTTGAAGAAATGTGCTGGGCAGTGTGGCAAGTAATCTGGTCATTAGAAAGCTGGAGGTGTGATGTGTAAGTCAGGCTTTACAAAATATGTAGTTTAGGCCTCTGAAAATTAGCTCTTTGTTTACTGGACTTGCTGTCTCCTTTTCAGTCATATCTAGCAAGGATATTTTCTTACATGAGGTTAATGGGGATTTTGTTGACTGGCGTTTTATGATTTAAAAACAAGAAAAAATCAGGCTTTAGGCCACTGCAAATTAGCTCACTGTTTGCTGGACTTGCTGTCTCCTTTTCTGTAGTATCAGATGTTAGCAAGGATATATTTCTTACATTTTGTACATGACGTTTATGGGAATTTTGTTGATGGGCATTTTATGATATAAAAACAAGAAAAAACAGGCCTTAGGCCACCGCAAATTAGCTCAGAAACATGTAAGATACAGAATATCATAGTCTAATTTCAATCAAACATACAAAGCCAGCAAATGCCTCCTAATGAGATTTTATTTCTTTAATTGCCACATGATAATAATAATATCCATGAAAATAAAGTATAGTCCAAACTTTGATTTTGATGCCTCCATAAGGCCACACCAATTTTATTTGGTGCTTCTCGGATTTTTTCAGAAAAAATATGAAGCGACAGGGTGAAAAAATAAAACAGGCCAAGGCACCCCGTGATAGCCGGAAATGTTACGATATGAGCCATGAAGTCAACATACTAGACTGGTTTATAATTAAAACAATATATTTTGAACTTTAAATGACAAAGTTGCATTGTTACATCAAAAAACTTTAACAACTAGGAAGAAAAGGACTTTCTTCAACTGTTGGGGCCAAAACATGTCATTGAGCATTTTGCAGTTGATTCAGAACCTAAAATCTTTTTTTTTTTACAATTCAGAAAAAAAGGGACAGCGCGAATCTGAGAAGAAACAAATTAAATTGGTGTGGCCTAAATATGACATACCGTCGTAATTGTTGTAACCTTAATTACAATACAAAACAAATCAAGCAACAGTCAGGATAAATTCTCTAAAGAGATATTAATATTAAAATTAGATAGTGACATGACATATTCAGTGTTGTAAGATTGTTACTTAGTTACAGTGGTGCTAGTGCCACGGAAATGAAAAGAAACCTACAGTGGACCTCACTGGAAGACAGAAGAAAGATGTCTAGACTATGCATGATGTACAAAATGACTAATAAACTGGTGGATGTCCCAACTACTAAGTACTTAATACCAGCCCAGAAGAGAACAAGAAATAGCCACGCATTCAAGTACCAGAGTTATCAACCAAGGATTGAGGTGTTCAAGAATTCATTCTTTCCTAGAACTATCGCAGAGTGGAACTCACTGTCACCAAGTACAGTAGGGGCATTGTCAATAGATAGCTTTAAACAATGTCTAGAGCTAGAAGTTCAAGGGTTAGGTGTAACAAGTCGATCGGTGTAATATAGCCAGCTGCCGCCGCGCCGCGTGCCTGCGAAGCTGGTGTGTTACGCCGAAAGGCGGTTATACCGGCTATACAGATACAGATACAGATACAGATTGTAGCAAACTTGGCAACATAAATCATCAACAGGCCATGTTGTACATATCACCACAAGGGTTTATGCAAAAAAAATTGTACCTGAAGCAGTTGGATGTTTTTCAGGATTAGTGTCAAAAGCCAAGAGCCAACTAGAATGCTGAAAGTTGTTGGATCATTTAAAAAGGGAATTAAATTCAGATTCTGGCAAGTTGGCACGCTTTAAACTTGATTTTGTAAATTTCAAATTACCGGGGGTAGTGCTGTTTTTTTGTCTCTGAGAATGTGCCAGACCAGGGATTGTCTTCCATAATCACACAGCAGTTGTGGCATGTTTCAATTTTGACTGTTTTCCAACTTGTAAAGAGAAGATGGTAATGTGGTACAAGAGTGATTTCATCTTGTCTGTGGAAATCGGATATAGCCCTCTGGTTATTTTGATGTGCACTG
>NW_017804020.1:364017-480972 GCF_001625305.1 Branchiostoma belcheri | reverse complement strand
GACAGAAGAAAGATGTCTAGACTATGCATGATGTACAAAATGACTAATAAACTGGTGGATGTCCCAACTACTAAGTACTTAATACCAGCCCAGAAGAGAACAAGAAATAGGCACGCATTCAAGTACCAGAGTTATCAACCAAGGATTGAGGTGTTCAAGAATTCATTCTTTCCTAGAACTATCGCAGAGTGGAACTCACTGTCACCAAGTACAGTAGGGGCATTGTCAATAGATAGCTTTAAACAATGTCTAGAGCTAGAAGTTCAAGGGTTAGGTGTAACAAGTCGATCGGTGTAATATAGCCAGCTGCCGCCGCGCCGCGTGCCTGCGAAGCTGGTGTGTTACACCGAAAGGCGGTTATACCGGCTATACAGATACAGATACAGACAGTCTTCAAGCACATTCTATTGAGCTTTCTACTGAAGTGCTAGTGCAGTGAGTATTCCCTACATTAGCAACTTTTAAGCTCATATTCAAGTCATAATATATAATTAAGCATAAGATTTAGAAGTTTTTAGAAGTTTCTTCTGATACATTCACAAAGAATTCACTCACTTTTCACCATCAACAATATCTGCTTCCCTCAGAATATACAACAATTTCATTTGCCACATACACGTACATGTATGACATGTTACAATCACTTTCAGCTATCTTGCCTGAAATAACATTGAAAACACAATTTGTATATGACTGACTGCAGGAATATTTTATTATGAACACAGTAACGATTCACTGAAATTATATTGTAAGTTGTTGATAATTATGGAGTCTTTCTACAGTTGCATGAGATGCTGAGTGAATGAATGACTACATGTAGTTCTTGTTTTTTTGAAAATAGATAAATTCAATATTTGGCCAATATCTTAAAGTTTTTATGAGGCAGTTTGAATTGTAGTTTCCATTACATAACAAATTTGACTTACCCCCAAATTTTTGACTGTACAAATCCAGTCTTTGTGAAGGAATGAGCAATCCACCGCTTCCGTGACGTCACGTCATGCAGATGACACATGTGACTTAGTGAGCAGTGGATCATAGACTGGTTTCAGAAAGTTAAAGTTTTTGAGCTTTCAGTCACTTGACATGGTCTTCAGCTGGATGTGACAGGCCTCGAAATTAAATTTTCTTACTATTGTCCCAGCACCGTCCCTATATTAATTTCAACTGTCCCGAAGTGAGGATGAACTTTCCCAACCTGTTTTTCAGGACTTATTGTACGACTTTTGTATGACAAAAATAGGAAATTTGAGGGGACTCTTCTGGAGCCAAAAGCCAGGATGTGTGCCTGGTGAACAAAAGAAGGGCTGACGTTCTGTGTTTGATTATTTTTCTATTGTCCACCAAATGTCCCAAAGTGTCTTTAAAGTTGTCCCGGCCAAAATTTTAGTGGTCAGTGGCCATCGGGACACCGGTAATTTCGAGCCCTGGGTGAGCAGGTCCAGTGTCCATCGGGTTTTCTTCATACAGCACTGAAGTTTCGCTTGTCTGACACTCTGGGTTGTACAGGACTTGAGATGTGCTGTGGTCCTCTGAGCCGCTGGGCTGAGATCCATTACCGTAGATCCCGCTCGCAGTAGGAATCTCGTTTTCTTCCTCTATTTTGTAAGGACCGTTGCCATTTCTGGTTAATGGAATGCCGTTTTCCGCCTCTTCGTCATCATTTTCCAGCTCTACTTCGTCGTCATTTGGCAGTGACTGGGCATCTGGTTGGCCAAATGGTTGTTTGACGGCTGTAGCCTGTTGGCCTGTGTCGTTTTCCGCTGGCGTGGAATCGGCCTCTGATTGGCCAATTGGTTGTTTGACGACAGTTGCCTGTTGGTCAGCGTTGTTTTCGGGAGTTGTAGACTCTGCCTGTGATTGGCCAATGGGTTGTTTGACGACTGTTGCCTGTTGGTCAGCATTGTTTTCGGGAGTTGTAGACTTTGCCTCTGATTGGCCAGTTGGTTGTTTGACGACAGTTGCCTGTTGGTCAGCGTTGTTTCCGTTTTCCAGTGGTGTAGAACCTGCCTCTGTACTGCCTCCTGCGCTTGGCAGGGTGTCAGCTGCATACAGGGGGATCCTTACGTCGTCGCTTTGCCCTATGTCTTCCTTGTAGGCCACAGCGTATGGCTTGATCTCTGGTCCCCCATCTTCATCGTAGGCCACAGCGTATGGCTGGATGGTTTCGCCGTCTCCGGGTGTCTGGTTTTGGGCAGGGCCTGGTTGTCCGGTCGAGTATGCCACTGCGTATGGCTGTATGGTGTCATCTGGTGCCTGGTTTTGGGTAGGGCTGGGTTGTCTGGCCGAGTAGGTCACTGCATATGGCTGGATGCTGCCACTTACGTCTGTTTCGGAGGATTCGGGGTCATCATCTGTTTGTTCGTCACCACCCCAGCGATTGTAGATGAAAAGGACTCCCGTTGATGCCAAGACAAGGAGGAGGGGCGCAAGAATGGCACTGGTAATGGCCAATGTATAGATGCCTTTGTTACCCTTGTTAGTGTTTGGGCCTCCCCCAAGAAGAATGACAAAGTCCATCTCTGTTGTAGGCTGAGAGACTGGCTTGTCACTTGTGGACGGTGACTCTTTGTAGTTGTCAGTAGGAACGGTCTTGCTGTACGGACTTGTCTTGGACACGTCACCATCTCTTGCGAACTCGATCCCCCGTTTTGAGCTGTTGGTGTTGCTTTCGCAACGATTGTTCCTCAAGCTCTTGCTGTATGGACTTGTCTTGGACACGTCACCATCTCTTGCGAACTCGCTCCACCATTTTGAGCTGTTCTTTTTGCAATCATCGTTCCTCAAGGTGTGGAGGAAAATTCCTTCGAGGTAATCGGGAGACGCACACTTCAGAGTGTTGCGACCAGAAATCTGCTTCAGGTGTGGTAGATAGCAGATGAACCAGGTTAGAGTGTCGCTACATCGCAGCTTGTTGTCCCCTATTGTAAGGTTTCCCTTCAAACGCCGTACGTTGCTGCTGATGGTAGTGATTTCATTGCCTCGTAGGTTTGCCGTGCGCAGTGTGGTAGGCTGAAGAAGTGCCTCAAGGGGCAAAGAACTCAGAAGGTTCTGGGCCAAGTTCAGGTTGGCAAGTTTTGGCAGGCCACGAAATGCGAACTGGGATATAGCAGAAATCGAATTATTGTCAAGGACCAAGTGTGCCAGACTGTCGAGACCAACGAAAGTGTCCGGTTCTGAGGGGAAACAAAAAAGATTTCTTATTATAACAATTAAGAGAACTACAATGCCATCACTAACTCTGTCATCTTTTAAGAGACTATTGCAATGATTGAAACAACCAAAATAAACAGATACAGACCATGTTTCAATATTTAATGCAGAGTACTGGTAGATGGCACAAATCTATTTGATTCATACATGGTGCTGTGTACCGGTTCGCTGGACCGGTTCCAGACTTGTAAAAATGTTTAGGTTCAAGTCCAAAAAAACCTAAAAGTCAAGAACCGATTCCGGCCTTATATATAAAAAAAGCCATGTCACATACCCCTTGTTTTTCCAAACCACCTAAAACCTTCCATAGGTTGCAAAATCTGTGCTGCAAAATGAAGGAAACATTGCCATCGGGCATCGTCAAGTGTCGGCCTCCATGTTATGGACAAATTTTTGGCCAGACAACATTGCAAGGTTGCCAACATGCAATTTTGTGTACGCCATGGGTTTAGGCCCAGACTTACAAGTCCCGAACTAAACCTCTGGACTTGAATCCAGACCTGAACCTAAATGTGGGTTTAGGTACACAGCACTATTCAGACATATTCTGGAAAAGATTCCATAATGTTTTTTAAGAGGGGGATATTTTTGGGTATCTGGTACCAATTTGCAAGAAGACTGCTCTATAAAACAACACTCTTCTGGCAGAAATGCTGATTGAACTGAGGAAGTCACTGTGACATGGCCTACAGGTGTGTACACTACAGGATGTAATCATAACATCACCACAATGTTCATGAATAACTATAACAACACACGTATGTGTTAGAATACACAATGCCTGAGCATGACTCTCGATAAAGCGTCGGTTCTGGACGCAACACTTACCTAGACTGGAGATTTGGTTGTTGTCAAGCAGGAGGATGCTCACCGACGGTAAATCTCGGAACGCCCCTGGCCGTATCACAGAAACGTTTGAGGTATGGATCTGCAGGTATTGAAGGAGGGGGAGGTTTGGGAAAGAGCACTCCAGGAGCGTAGGGGAGCGAAGATGCCGGATGTAGATGTTTCGGGTTTCGCGGTGGAAGGTACGTGGTATGGCGTCAATGCAGTAGTCGAAACTGTACACAGCACCTCCACGCCCCACCCAACTACAGGGGGACTTCTCCCCTTGATCAACTACTGGACAGTGGCATATATTATTGGTACGGTACCCTCTAGATCTCTTAGATGAATAAGATGGATCGACTGCACTATTGGGGGGACAGTTGTCTGGGCAATGAAATGCTGCCAGCACAAACTGTAGAGGGCTGGAGACCAGCAGTAGCCAGACCAGTGCCGCGCTTGGCGGCATCTCGGTATAACTGACAAGTGCTCCCCTGAACTTTCAATTAAAAGCTGCCTGAATATACATTCTCACATCTGGCTATGTATTATGTTTTTCATGAAGTGGAAATGAAAATGGTGTTGGAGGGGATTTGCCAAGTTTTTTCAATTTCGTTGCAAATTGGTTGGAGAAAGTTTTTTGATCAGTTTTGTTCGAGAAACATCACCGGTAATGAGGAAAAGTTTGCAAGTAATTTTATTGTTAGGCCACACCGACTTGATTTTATGGATGACATTGGCGCGCGCATTGATTTTCGTCTATTCTCAAAAAAAAAAAAACGTCCTCCCTCCGAGGTTCTGGTCTGGCTCTAGGCCTGGGTAGTCCATCGTAGCTAGTGACAATATGGAGCCTGTGGTAGCTCTATAGGATGGCACCCAGGCTGCCGAAGCTGCATGACTCAAGAACTTGGTACATACAAATGTACGTACGCTGCCAATTCATAAATTCCGCAAAAAGCCAGCACGTGCCGGCTTGTCGTATATGTCGCTATGTACTGTCGTAAATTCACCATACTAGCTTTGTATTCCTGTGGTTTAGTAGTATTTTTATTTTTGGCCGGAATTTATTTGCCCGCGCGCACTACTTTGGGGGTCTTCAGAGGATGTCATGATCCATAAAATTAAGTCTGTGTGGCCTTATATATCTACAAATGGAGGGAAGGAGTTTTCTCATTGACGTACTTGTACCATATCAATTAGGAACTGGCTGAATATACATACGGCATGTTCCGGCGTATAATTGTTCGAGAAACATCACCGGTAATGAGTAAAAGTTTGCAATTTTTATTGTTATCTACAAATGGAGGGAAGGATCTTTCTCATTGACGTAGATGTACTGTATCAATTAGGAACATGGCTGAATATGCATACGGCATGTTCTGGCGTAGGAGTGTGGTACAATATTGTTCTAGAAACATCACCGGTAATGAGGAAAAGTTTGCAAGTAATTTTATTGTTATCTTCAAATGGAGGGAAGGAGCTTCCTCATTGACGTACTTGTACATTGTACCATATCAATTAGAAACTCGCTGAATATGCATACGGCATGTTCTGGCGTAGGAGTATGGTACAATAGTTCTAGAAACATCACCGGTAATGAGGAAAAGTTTGCAAGTAATTTTATTGTTATCTACAAATGGAGGAAGGAGCTTCCTCATTGACGTAGATGTACTGTATCAATTAGGAACATGGCTGAATATGCATACGGCATGTTCTGGCGTAGGAGTGTGGTACAATATTGTTCTAGAAACATCACCGGTAATGAGGAAAAGTTTGCAAGTAATTTTATTGTTATCTACAAATGGAGGGACGGAGCTTTCTCATTGATGCAGATGTACCATGTCAATTAGGAACATGGCTGTTCTGGCGTAGGAGTATGATATACTTAATGTAATTGCCAATTTTGCATAATAAAGGGATATGAATTATGCAGCAAAGGGTTGACATGATTTTCACCTTGGTGGCAAGGTTCTGCTGTTCATATATTCTCAGTCACTCACACTCACTATCCGGTTTAGCATCTGTTATTCCCCATTTACAGAATTGGAACTTTTTATCCATGCTTTAGCCACCAATCTTAGCATTCCAAATGCTTTTCTAACTGACTATTAGCTTGATGTACATGTAACACAGCAGCCAATGCTTCCCATTGGATTTTAATTTTTTTATTGCCACATTTTGTGAGTTAACAAAGACTATTGTGGTTGTTCTTGTGTACTCAGAGACTTCACAGTTTCAGGAATTACATATCATTACATAGGTGCTTTTAATGTTACTGTTGTAGATTGAAACAAGGTTCTTGTCCAAGAAAGCTTTGAAATTCTTGAATAGCAAAGTTCTTTTTATCACAATCATTTATTTATTTATATGTTTCGATGACCTTCTGTCATGATGACCGATGGCCATCGGCTTGAAAAATAAATGGTTGTGATAAAAAAAAACTTTGCTATTCAGTCGTTTACCAACCTGGTGAAATTATTTACGGATGTGAATTTCTTGTTTTAGTGATTGGGATGTTACATGTAATTCTACACCTCTTTTTGTACTACATTGTATATTCAATAGTTGTTACCATACATTGTACACTTGTTGTTCTATGAAGTTCTATGAATAAGAATCAGAGTGATAATTATGGTGCAATACACTCTTCAGACTTCTACTTCTACATGTTTTCTACATGCTTTCTATATAATTCTAAATAGATATATATATTTAAGTGTCTAAAACCCTTGCAGTAGGTATTCATTAATAGACATATAGACTCGTGTACTAGAAAATTCAGACTCAAGAAATCTTAGGGCTACTGAACTTTTAGCCAACACTACATGTGGATTTCTTTTAAATTAGGCCACACCAATTTAATTTGTTGGTTCTCGGATTCGCCTCTTCGTTTTTTTCTGATTTGCAAAAAAAAAAAATTGATTCTGGTCCTGAATCAATTGAAAAATGCTCATATTTTGCCCCCAACAGTTGAGGAAAGTCCTTTTCTTCCTAGTTGTTACAGTTTTCCCATCTATCATTGCAGTGGTTTGATTAAAAGTTCAAAATTCAATGTTTAAATTTTGACCCAGCCTTTTTTGTTGACTTCATGGCTCATTTTGTAGCATTTAAGCCTACAATAGGATGCCTAGACCTGTTTTTATTTTATTTTTTTCGCCCTGTCGCTTCATATTTTTTCTGAAAAAATCCGAGAACCAACAAATTAAATTGGTGTGGCCTTAGTACTCAAATTACAACAACAGTACATAGTGGATCACTAGGCAGCAGATTGTAATACATGTAATTCACTCAGGCTATCATCTTCTACACCAGGATTCTCTCTATGGAATAGCAAATTTAAGTACATACATTGTAATGATGTGACAAGCGCTGGATGGTATACATAAGGAAATATATCAAAGGATATCTTGATGTTGGAAATTCCTCCAATAATTGTAAAAGGCTAAAAGCCCATTCTCATCTCATGATACATGTACATACTCTTGTATTAGATTAGTCTTATGAAACTGTTACAGTAGTTACACTTTATACTGAACTTGTTGTGCAATAAGTAAACATACAGGACTGGTGGATAACGTATAATACAACACTAAATACAAGCAAAAAATACATTCAATACAGTACCTCAAGGTAGCATACAAGGACCACTCCTCGTCCAAGTGTGCATTAATCTAATGTAAATCAGCCATCACTATGGCTTGTTAGCAGGTCCAGTGTCTATGGGGTTTTGTCCATACAGCACTGAAGGTTCGCTTGTCTGACACTCTGGGTTGTACAGGATGTGAGATGTGCTATGGTCCTCTGAGCCGCTGGGCTGCGATCCATTACCGTACATCCCGCTCGCAGTAGGAATCTCGTTTCTTCTTTTACTTCGTAAGGACCTTTGCCATCGCTTGTCGATGGATTGCCATTTTCCTCCTCTTCGTCATCATTTTCCTGCTGTACTTCATCGTCATTTGGCTGTGACGGGGCATCTGATTGGCCATCCGTTGCCTGTTGGTCAGTGCCGTTTTCCAGTGGTGTGGAATCTGCCTCTGTACTGCCTCCTGCGTTTGGCAGGGTATCAGCTGCATACAGGGGGATCCTTACGTCGTCGCTTTGCCCTATGTCTTCCTTGTAGGCCACAGCGTACGGCTTGATCTCTGGCCCTTCATTTTCTTCATAGGCCACAGCATATGGCTTGATCGCTGGTTCTTCATTTTCGTCATAGGCCACAGCGTATGGCTTGATCTCTGTTCCGTCATCTTTGTCATAAGCCACTGCATATGGCTGGATGGTGTCGTCGTCTGCTGATGTCTGGTTTTGGACAGGACTAGGTCGTCTGGCTGTTGCTGAGTTCGTGTCAGCAGGGTCGATGTTCTGTCCTCTCTCTGTTCTGGAGGATTCGGGGCCATCATCAGTTGGCTGGTCAGGATTGGCCAAACCCGCACCACACCAGCGACTGTAGATGAAAAGGACCCCCGCTGATGCCAAGACAAGAAGGAGGGGCGCAACAACAGCACTGGTCATGGTGAGTGTATTGATGCCGTTGTCACCCTTGTTGGTGATTGGGTCTCCCCCTACCATCTCTGTTGAAGGCTGAGAGACTGGCTCGACACTTGTGGGTGGTGACTCTGTGTAGTTCTCTGTGGGAATGGTCTCGTTGTACGGATAGGGGGTGACGGTGTTCATGACAGCAGACTTATTCTCTGTCGTAGCCATCGACGCGGTTCCCTCTGACGGCCTGTCGGTGTAGGTCTGACAGAAGTCCTTCCTGACGGAGAACAGTGTCTTTGGTTGGAATTTGTCGGGTGATGCACACCTCAGAGAGCAGGGAGAACGGAATAGCTTCTGGTGGAGTAGGTTACACGTACACAAGTTACAGATGAACCAGGTTAGGTTTCCATCGCATCGCAGCTTGTTGTTTGTGATCTCTACACTTAAATTCCCGTTGTGTGATAGGCGCATGGCGTCGCTGTCAATACGAGTGATGAGATTTCTTCCCAGGTTTACATAGTCCAGTCGAGTGGGCAGGAGAAGTGCATCGACGGGTACAGAAGTAAGTCGGTTCTTATGCATGTGTAGTGTGACAAGGCGAGACAGGCCGCGGAAGGCATGCTTCGATATGACTGAAATCGCGTTCTTGTCGAGGCACAACTTCGTCAGGTTCTTGAGCCCAAAGAACACATCAGACTCTGCAGGGAAGGGAAAGAGAGTTTATCAATAAAAGAACAGTAGAAAATTTCTTTAATAACAAAATGTATGTCGTACATGTACGTTTAGCTTGAATTTCTTCTTGTTTTTGATTACTAGTACAGGCCTCGAAATTAAGTTTTCTTCCTGTTGTCCTAGCACTGTCCCAAAAATAAATTTCAACTGTCCTGAAGTGAGGATGAACTGTCTCAACCTGTTTTTCGGGAAGTCTTGTATGATTTCAACTTGAAGTCACATTTATTTTGCTTTATTTTGGGGCCTTTCTGGAGCCAAATCTCAAAAGCCGGGACGTGTGCCTGATAAACAAAAGAAGGGCTCACATTTTGTTGTTGATTATTGTTCTGTTGCCCCAAAAATGTCCCACAGTGTCTTTTTAGTTGTCTAGTTCTGTGTTGTTTCCCCTAATGTGACATAAACTTGAGTTGCCCTCAAATCATAATATATTCCAAGAACCCACTCATAGTTAATATCTGTGTGGCAGTACATTCTGTTCAGACAAATTAAGTCACAATATTGCGTGCAGGAAAATAATAATCATGACACGTGCAAGTGACGAAATTATTCATGACTCCAGGTCCAAGTACATGCATCTCATTTAACACTACAAGAGAAGAAAATTGATTTAAATTTGTAGGTAGTAAGTAAGTGTCACACACTCTCTCACAGTCCTTCCAAATGGCAAAACACTTATCCTAAATCCTAAGATTGTCATAAAATCTTCTGTCTTTGAGAAAGAAGTCTCACCGTAACTTGCAATTTTTCTTCGCTTCTTGTAGTAACGTTTTCATGGTAGGAGCTATTCTAAAAGCATTTAGCAAATAAATCAATGAAATGATGGAACACCTATAGAAAATGTATTGTGTCTATAATAAAAATTTTGATGGAATAGTTGTTCATATGTCCTATAACATCCAGCTTCGTTGTTACTGGAAAGGCTGTCTTGGTTCTTTGGGGGATCCGGGGGCATGCTCCCCCACAAAATTTTGAAAAATGAACCTTCTAAAATGGCATTTCGTGCGTTTTTGTGAGGATTTCAAAGAAAAAATTTGTATTCAATGACAAAGGGAGCAGTTTTTCTATGATTCCAGTCTATCTTTTCAAGAAAAATCTTGGACCTTTACATAAAAAGTGGACCAAAAGTGGACCTTTACATAAAAAGTGGACCAAAAAGTGGACCTTTGAACCCCTTTTTTCGAACCCCCCCTGGCTACGGGCATGCTACATCAAAATTTTAAGCAATAAGCCCTACAAAGAAAGTGTCCACACCATTACCTAGACTGGAGATTTGGTTGTCTGTTAGGTCGAGCGTTTCCAGCGATGGTAGACCTCGGAAAGCCCCGGGCTGTCTTGGACTGTTTTTTTTTCGCCCGCTCGCATTAGATTTGGAGCCTGCGGAGGATGTCATCCATAAAATTTACTTGCTGTGGCCTAAGTCACAATACGAGTATCGCGTGCAGGAAATAATCATGACACGTGCAAGTGACGAAATTATTAATGACAAGTCCAAGTACATGCATCTCATTTAACATTACAAGAGACAAGAGAGAAGATATTTGCAATCCCAATACCTTAAGATTTTAACTTGTAGAGACTAAGTGTCACACACTCTCTCACAGTCCTTCCAAATGGCAAAACACTTATCCTAAATCCTAAGGTTGTCATAAAATCTTCTGTCTTTCGGAAAGAAGTCTCGCCGTAACTTGCAATTTTACTTCACTTCTTTTAGTTAACACTGTGAAACATTTTCATGCTAGGAGCTATTCTAAAAGCATTTAGCAAAATAAATTCATGATATGATGGAGCACCTATTGAATTGTATCTATAATATAAATTTCAATGGGATAGTTGTGCATATGTCCTACAAGATTTAGCTCCGTTGTTACTGGAAAGACTGCATTTTGATCTGTCACAGCTTGCTTGAGAATTCTGCAACTTATATAAAAATCAATCGCTACAAAGAATTGGACCACACAGTTACCTAGAGTGGCGATTCGGTTGTCTGTTAGGTCGAGCGTTTCCAGCGATGGTAGACCTCGGAAAGCTCCAGGTCGTATTGCAGAAACGTTCGACCTCTGGATCTGTAACCAGCAGAGGCTTGGGAGGTTTGGGAAAGACCGTTCCAGGAGCGTGGGGGAGCGGAGAAAGCTGATGTAGATCTTTCGAGTTTCCTTGACAAAACCGGTTGGGAGGGTGTTGAGGCATTGCCTGTATGTGTGGGTCCGCCCTCCATGTCCAATCCAGCTGCAACCCGCCCCACTTGCTTTTTGATGGGGACATATACATCTAAAACTTGGTGTGATAGCGGAGCATCTGTAGGGGCATTCAAATTTTACAGCTTGCACTGCCACTGGCACAAAAAATAGATAACCGTAGGCCAGAAGTAACAAAATCAGCGCCTTGCTCAGCAGCATGTTGAGAAGTGATGCGTGCCTTTAAGTTACTGAATTTCTTAATGCGCGTGCACTGCCCACATGTTGAATATACAATATTGAACTGTCAGAACAACATAATTCAGATGAGAATATTGTCTGCAAGTTGTTTTGAAAGTTGAATTGAATTATGCACGTCGAGTATGACACAATTGCCAATGTCGCAAATTAACCAGTCCAGTAGCTGCCTTCCCAAAAATTAACTGACGCACATTTCAGTTCTCTAAATATGTATTATACATAGCATTGTTAACTTTTGACCGTAGTTTTTGCTTCCATCGTTTACAACAAGTTGGAGCAGTTTTACATGTGATCAGAACAATATTATGTTAGGCCACACCAATTTAATTTGTTGGTTCTCGGATTCACCTCTTCAGTATTTTCTGATTTGCAAAAAAAAAAAAAAAAGATTCTGGCTCTGGATCCACTCAAAAATGCTCGTATTTTGCCCCCAACAGTTGAGAAAAGTCATTTCTTCCTAGATGTCACAGTTTTTCCATCTATTAATGCAGTGGTTTGATTAAAAGGTCAAAATTCATTGTTTAAATTTTAACCCAGCCTTTTGTGTTGACTTCATGGCTCCTATCACAGCATTTGGGGCTATAATAGGATGACTAGACCTGTTTTTATTTTTATTTTTTTTTCACCCTGTCTCTTCATATTTTTTCTTAAAAATCCAAGAACTAACAAGTTAAATTGGTGTGGCCTTACAGTATTATAATATTTTGCTGCAGAAGTGTAGCAGAATTCTTCGTCAGCTTTTATAGTCGTATCAATATTTTTTTACACTTGATCTGATTCTAGCAAAGTACAGTTACACTAGTTGAAACTTTGAGTGTAATGGTCGTAAAATTAATGTAGCATGGCATGGCCTTTACAAGGTCTTTGCTGTATAGGTATTGAGCAATACAAAAGCACTCCTGAGGCACTAGGGCTCCTACGTGGATTAGGCCACAACAATTTGATTTGTTGGTTCTCGGATTTTCTCAGAAAAAAATATGGAGCGACAGGGCGAAAAAAATGAAAAATAAAAACAGGTCTAGGCATCCTATTATAGCCCCAAATGCTACAATTATAGGAGCCATGAAGTCAACACAAAAGGCTGGGTTAATGAATTTTGAACTTTTAATCAAACTACTACATTGATAGATGGAAAAAACTGTAACAACTACATGTAGGAAGAAAAGGACTTTCCTGAACTGTTGGGAGCAAAATATGAGCATATTTGACTTGATTCAGAACCAGATTCTTTTTATTTTTTATTTGCAAATCAAAAGAAAATGAAAAGGCGAATCTGAGAACCAAGAAATTAAATTGGTGTGGCCTTACTTTACAATCTGTGACCTGCTGCACTTGTAGAAATGTGCAGTAGATGGAGGTGCCGTTAACTGTGGGGTTGTACTAATGGTGTCATGCTTGTCTCCTCATCTGTGCAGTCTCCTTACACCCAGGCTTTTAACAGTTGCACCCAATTCCCATCCTCTGTGTGCACGGGGGGATTGTCTCACAAGTTCACATGCCACTGCTAACAAAACTACTTTCAATTCCGAACCTTTCTGTGCACAGGGGGATTGTCTCGCTAGTTCACATGCCACTGCTAACAAAACTGCTTTCAATTCCGAACCTTTTCTGTGCACAGGGGGATTGTCTCGCAAGTTCACATGCCACTGCTAACAAAACTACTTTCAATTCCGAACCTTTCTGTGCACAGGGGGATTGTCTCGCTAGTTCACATGCCACTGTTAACAAAGCTACTTTCAAATAGCTACAAACTTCAAGGTGAAGTTTGTACGCCAGTTTCGAATGATAAAATAAGTACCTTTTGTGGCTGCATATCCAATAAGAAAAGTTTTTCAGGAGATGTCTCGCCTTCTAATGCAAGCACACTATTATTCTTTGGGCAATAAAAGTAAGACCCTCAAATCTACCTGGTTCTGGATAAAGCACGGATCTGGATAAAGCACGGTTCTGGATGAAGCACGGTTCTGGATAAAGCACGGTTCTGTATGAAGCACGGTTCTAGATAAAGCACGGTTCTGGATAAAGCACGGTTCTGTATAATAGCAATATTTATGGCATTCATAACTGCATTTGGCCACTATCTGCAAGAGTCTGTCTCAAGGCACTGTACTCTGGACAAAAAAGTGTGTACGTCAAATATTCACGTCCAAAACTTTCAACTTAATACTGATATCAGGTGGGATTAATGAAAGGAAATTTATGAATGACCTAAACGTATTTTTTTGGGACTGGATCATATTTTAGACCGGACTCTTTTTGAGACTACCTGTAGAGTACTAGTAATAACAAACAGAACAGAACAGATCTGATGGTTCATGTATTATGGCATAGGTTTGTTATGTTTACCGAAGGAAAACATATTGTTCTTGCTACATTTCCTCCTCTTCTTCTTCTCGAAACACTGACCTCTGACCTGGCCAATGACCTGATTTTTTGACGTCTCTCACCATGGCAACTGGTGTTGGGTCACATAATGTAGCAATTTTATAGTAGGTGGGATTTATACTCCTGTCTGACCATATATATTTATTCATGTTTTTGTTGACTGCACACTGAAATATCCTTCTAGCATCCCTTCCACTGGTCAATGCCCTGGAGGCCCCTCAGTTCCTGACAGTGAGAGATTGTCTAACCTAGACTACCCACTAGAAGTGCTTCTCATAGCACTTAGACAGAATGTCTGATTTCAAGTCATATTCGAATATTTAATGTATGACTTGTAGTTTTCAAATGTTGTATCGGAAAAGATAAGTGCTTTGCAAAATTTTAATTCAATGTTGACCAAACATCAAAAACCTTCAAAAATCCATGTTTCATGCAGGCGCAGTACGTTCTGCTGACTTGCTGCTTCTTACTGTAACTGTTAGAATATTAGTGGGCTGCGCTGTGAAATTGTCACACTCCCACAGTAGAGCTGCCAGCAAAATGCCACCCTCACACTGACCCCTGTCCTTGTACACAGGCTATCTCCTCTCGCCTTCTGGTGCCTCTGGGGTTTCTAGATAGTTGGTGAAAAACTACCGGGACTAACAACATTTTTGAAACAGCCAGAGCCAGTTCCTCTCCATGATAATGCACACTGTAATCAGGATGCTTGCTGTACTGTACAGATAATGTTGTATACTACATGTATGTGCTAATAGTTCATTTGCTGTATATAGTATGGTCAGCCAGAATGTAGCGTTTCCAGTTCACGATATATCCGCAAGAAATGTGGCTTGACAACGTTTGGAGATATGCTACCTAGTTATTATACAGGAAATAAGAGACATAGGCCTAGGAAAAAAAAATGATGTGTTTCCTGTTTCCCGACCGACCTTTTAAAAAACTGCAGACCCTAGCCTTTTTTGTGTGTGGACCCCTGCAAGGAACTTTTCAAGCTGATCTACCTTTTTTAGCTCCAGAGTGTTAAAGCGTTGTATAATTGGTTTTCCAACATAAACATTGAATGTGTTCCTCATGCAAGTTTTACTTTGTCAAACTGTGTTAGTTGGATCACTAGCAATCGCCAAAGTCTTAAAAAAAAAGAAAGAAAGAAAAGATAATACCAACCTACCGAGTACCGACCCTAATTTTTTTTCAGGACTGAAACAGGAAACACAACATTTTTTTTTCTAGGCCTTATACACTGTGCAGTGTCCTTTGTAAGATTATAATATAGGCTTCCAACTTGTTGTAACAAAACATTTTCTTTTACAAACGATGTGCATGTTTTGAGACAGCCCTGCTAAGTCAGCTCCAGTAGTGTTGAGGGTGTTAGCACTTCATATATCAGGAGTTTCTGTGTCCTTGGTGGAATCTCTCTGGTGTTATGTATATATTTTTGGTGGACTTGGCTTCCCATGCATGTCAAGTGCATTTGCAATACAATGCAAGTTGCTGGTTGCTATCAGTATGTTGGTCTTTTATTTTTACGTAGACTAATTTTGGAATGTCATGTAGGTGTCAGCCAGCCCTACTAAATGACTTGTACTTAGTAATCGCTGTGGCAATTAGTATATGTTCATTTAATTAATTTCATTGGCTTTTGATAAAGTCAAATCATTGTTTGCTTGAAAATGTCTCTACAGCTCCTTGATATGAACCTTATTTATGCTCAGTGTTATTATTGTGTTTTTTTAATGCTTATTACTATGTGACAGTGTACAGTATGTGATTCACTAGCACAAATGTCTGTAACACACTTTTTGTGCTTTTTCCTGTTGATTGTACATTTCAGGTTTTAATACAGTATATAATCAATATTATTCTTGCAATGTTATGCTTTTGACTGCATGTGCACAATGCATTATATCGTCTTTACCAATGTTTTCCTTTTTTTTATTTCAGCAACGATTGATGTGAAACGGAACATCTTTGACCTGGCCACGGATGCCTCGGACCATTACTTAGCCCTAATCGAGGTGAGACATCTCCATCTCCTGCCCATGTTGTCCATGTGACAGCATGTGGAAACTCAGGGGTACCACTAACAGAAGGACACGGCTGTCTGTGTGTGGGCACAATTAGGAGAGTTCCTTATCAGTGTGTGAGAGAGAGAGAGCGACAGGTTTTTTTTCCAGGGTAGGCATTTGTGTGGAAATGACTGTGCCCACCTCTGGCCTGGATGTACGTGGACGTCTATCCGTGAGCCAAACGCGCCGGTGGTAACCGTGGTGATGTCGAAATGGGCGGTAGATTAGCGCGGCTCTATACGTGCACCTGTCCCGTACTGCTGGGGTATCACAAAAACTGCCCGCGGAAAAAACAGATATTCGTAAGTGATGTGTGTTGTGTGATATTGGATTGTGATGTTGAGGTGTTGGAAAAGTGTTCTATTTGATCAAGGTACAAGGCATGCTGTCTATTTGTACCTGGTGTTTTGGTGATTTTGGACAGTCATATTTCTTGTGAATGAGAAATTCGCATTAGAAAAATGTTAATAGTGTTCCCAGGACTGCAGATATAGGCACATTACTGAGAGGTTTCCTTATGCTTACTTTGCCATTGGATTGTGACAACCTTTAGATTCAGAACATAAACTAGCTAGCTAAAAGGGTAATTTTTAGTGTTTTATCTCTTAATATGTCTTTTAGTTTAATTCTATTACTGTTACTTTGTAATTTTTAAAATCTTATGTAACAGTTGTATTTGTTTCCATTATCATTATTCATTTATTATCTTTTTTACGTAGTAGTAGTATTACATGTAGGTACATGTAGATGTTCCTTTTGTTTCCTTGCTTGTTTCTCCATTCACTGTACATTTTATTAGGAGCTGTCCTAGTAGAGAAACTAGGTTTCTGTTGTCAACTCCTTACAGATTTCCTGCTCTTTTTTATTCTAAATCTGTGAAGTCAAATGCTGTACATAGGTAAGTATTAGAATAACTAAATCTTGAATTGCATGTAATAATTGATCTTTTGTTTTCAGAACCAAACCTTTCAACCAAGACTGAAAACTAGCAAAATGACTGGTGTTTTATGTGGTGTTTATTGATGTTTTTTTGTTGTTTTCAGAACCAGGGTAACATGGACTCCCTGTCAGTGGAGAGTGTGTGTCGGCTGTATGAAGTGGGACGGCTGCGGGTAGATGGGGAGGATGATGAAGATGAAGAACAGGTAAACTATTATCTCCTCATCACTGTCATGTATCAAGCAGTACCAGTGAGTGTTCTAGCCAGCCTGAAAATTTTTTCTGTCTTCTCAACGTTGATTCCTGAGTTCCAGTGTGATGATCCTAGGGGGCATGCTCCCCCTGGAAAAGTTTGAAATCTCAATCCTCTGAAACTCTATTTCCTGCATTTTGCAACATTTGCTAGTAGTCTAAGCTTTCCATATCTTTACACTCAGATTTTTTCGCCCTGTCGCTTCATATTTTTTCTGAATCTTTCGAATCTTATTTCGAAATCAACATTAAAATTTGTGTGGCCGAATGATTGTATTTTCCTTACAAACCAAGTGGGTGAAATGTTTAACTCTAGATTGCCTTATCATTTGGAGCTACAAGCAACTTTTATTACACAATCTTTCGCTGTCTGGGGCTGATCTGGCCTCCTCTTCTAGGAGCCTGACCAGTGGAACGGCTGCCTGAAGCGTGATGTAGTCAGGCTTTATGCAACTGACTTTGGAGGCAACTGATGACAAAGATAACAACATGGAAATCTCTATTGTCCTTGTACACTGGCCATTTCTCCTTCCTGCTGACTTGCAAATTGCCAGCGTTATCTGTGTGTGTGTGGGAGAGCAGTGTAGAATGATGAAGTTCCCTGGAGAGATGTCGTTACTGTTACCTCTGCCTTATCTGTACAGGTTCTAGCTGGGAGCGTGAAGGGCAGGGGTTACAGGGAAATATGTAATCTGCAGCTCATCTGCTGCTCATGCGGTTTTTGGGCCGAACCAGGGCAGTTTGTGTATCTACACGGTTTCCATGATGAAACAAAACAAAAATATCAAGATTCCTTTAAATCTTCAAGGTACATGTGTATTTGAAGACTGATTTGATTTGATTGCTGGTGTTGTGTCCCACACATAGAAACGAATGCTGGACAGACAATGCTCATTTTCTCTTGAGTTTAGTGTGGAAAGTCGTGTAAAGTGCCTTTCCCAAGGGCACAAGATCGGCATGTCAGGACTCGAACCCCGGGACCTCTTTGTTTCGAGTACGCTGCCGTTGCGCCACACAACCGCACTGACTGACTGTTATCTTGAAAGTTAAAAAATTTAAATTAAAAAATTGAAAATTACAGTTTAAACTTCTTATGAAATAGAAAATTACAGTTTAAGCATATTTGAAGACTGATTTGATGTACTATCTTTCAGGAGGAGGAGGAAGAGGAGGAAGAATTGGATGATGATGATGATGATGATGAGCTGAGTCAGGAGGAGATGGAGGATGGGGAGGGGGAGGACAACATGGAGGATGAGGAGAACCTGGATGAGGAGGGGGAGGAGGGAGGGGAGGACGACGATGATGATGATGGGGATGATGACGAGGAGTTTGACATCGACCTTGAGGACAGCGATGAAGGTGAGTCAGGTACCACTTTTCCTCATTAGGAATCTATTTGACTGTTCTGTTAATTATGAGTGTTTTTTCTTACAAGGCACAATCAAGTGATTGATTGATGATTATGAATTTTATTTGCTGATACGAAATACACAGTATTTTATTTATGTCATACCCACCCGAGAATACACACTTCAATGCAAAATGTGCCAAAAGTCAGTGATGGTAAAATTGTAACATCAATTCCAACATCCGAATCCTGTATTTGAATTTTCAAAAGTGGTGCACACGGTGCATGCGAAGTGCGAATTATCGTGGCCTAGGTATGACGTAAAATTAAGGTTTACCTGTCCTCTGATTGATTAGGAGAAAGATAGAAATGCATGTGAGTTGTGATGGAGAGTAATCAGTCCAAAATAAAAGAATTACTCATGTTAGTGTCTTTCAATGCCTTTCAGTTTGAAACTGGTTTGAAGCAGAACCCCTTTAATGTGATTTGAGCAGGGACTACCAGTCAGTCAATTTTACCCGTTTTATAAATGTTCTTTTTTCCAGATGACGACTTGTCAGATATTGATGACGACATGCTGTTCGCCCTCTCCTGATCATGAACACAGCAGCCAATTCGAACCCTAGGATTACTGCTGACATGTGGTCCACGGGAGATGTCGAATCTTCAGTCCCAAAATTTTTCACTATTGTCTGTCCAGTATTTTTTCTGAAAATTCAGAATGCTCATTGATATGACTTCTTTCTGGCACCATACATGTACATGTACAAGTACAAGGCAATATTCTGAAGTTTAATAAAAAATACATGTACCCAGTATATCATTAATTCATCTACATGAACATTTCCAATTAAGTAAGCAGCAAGTTTTACATGTATGTGTACATTATATTTCAGTTCTGCTAAGCTTTTAAGAGGTAATCTGTGAAGTTTCTAGCAATACCACACTTGTGTATGTATTTTAGTTCCATGACAGAGAAAAAGTTCATCATAATATTATCCACAAAATGTAGGCATATAAATGAAATATTACATAATCATTACTGGCTGGGGTAAGACAGAACTGAGGCAATATTGAGGACATGTAATTGTAAAAGATTCAAGATAGGGAAGAAACTTTGCACAGTTAAGACATTTCCAGTAGACACGATGGCTGTTGTGTTTCTTATGCCACTCAAGAATCTCAGGAACTTGTGCTTGTCTTTCCATAGAATTTCCCCAATATACACCTCTCTGCAATGGCCTACAGGTATTGTATAACACTCTGTGTATTTATGACATGTACTTAACTATGTATGAGGGGTGCCGTAGATTTTTCTGGCGGATGAAGGTTCTGGCAGGAAAAAGTTTTAAGTATTTTTTCCTTGCGATTTACGCGTAAACTAAAATCAACTTCAAGGCACTGCTGTGTCGCTCTGATTTTAGCCATGTAAATTATTTATGGATTTTTTTGGCCGATTCTATCACAAATTTCATACAATGTATATCTTTTCTCTGCAATATAATGTAATGTTGTAGCTTAGAACATTGTCATGTACATTGAGAATGCTTTTAAACTATACATCAGGGAGAATGTGTATGACTAGTCTTTTCTGATCATTCAGGGCTCGAAATACCACCTGCATATGCAGGTTAGTACAGGCAAAATTGGTGCTGTGCAGGTATTTATGAGGTCTACCTGCACCTAACCTGCATAAGGTTATGCATACTGTATTTCAAATGTTACCAGTGCAGGTAGACAGAAAAAAAAAAAGGATTTTGAGCCCAGTCATTTAACAGAATGTATCGAGCAACAAGCAATACAGAACCTGTCGGAAATTGATTGACGTATTGTTATGGCAGGGTAGATGGTATGCCTTTATGGTATGACTCAGTATTCGGATGTAAAGGGTGATACGGGTGAATGAAAAATATTCAAATGTAAGATAAAACAGAAGACACTGTCACTGTGTATCTGATGATGTGAGAGTGGTATGGGCAGTCAAAGGGGTCATATACCACAATGCTGAAACATGAAAGATAGATTGGCTTAAAACATTAACTACTGATGTTCTGTGGTACATGTACCTCTATTGTTTGTACATGTAGTTTGTACTAAAGTGAAATGAGCCATATAGTTACTGCCAGGTGCCTTGAATGTGTACCACTCCCACCTCTTTGTACCAAGATGTTTCAGAGCTGTATTAAACATGGTCTGGGACAAACCCTTTTTTTGTGTATGTGATCTGTATCTTGCATAGATTAGGCCACACCAATTTAATTTCTTGGTTAACGGATTCGCCCGCTCCATTTTTTTCTGATTTGAAAATAAAAATAAAAATTCAGAATCAACTGCAAAATGCTCATATTTTGCCCTGAACAGTTGAAAACAGTCCTTTTCTTCCTAGTCGTTACAGTTATTCCATCTTTCAATGCAGTGGTATCATTAAAAGTTCAAAATTCATTGTTTAAACTTTCAACCAGTCTGGTGTGTTGACTTCATGGCTCCTATCATACCATTTTGGGCCATAATAGGATGCCTAGGCCTGTTTTTATTTTTTTTTGCCCGCCCGCTCCATTATTTTTCTAGAAAAATCCGTTAACCAAGATTTTAAATTGGTGTGGCCTTAACATCTGTATCTTGCATACATCAGTCTAACCTAGGATATAGGATTTTCTTTTTACACAACTAAAACTTCTCTCACCTTGATTACATTTCGGTGTCTATCAGACACCTTCGGCAGAACTCCAGTCAGAAGCTCTGATGAGGAATAATATTTACTAGAATGTTATAAAATGTTGAAATAAATGATATAAAAATATTTCTGTTGCCCTTTGTTGACAACAAAGAAAAGAAATGGCAGAAATATTGCCAAAAAAAAAGGTCCATATTCAGACGCTCGTACTAGCCGTTGTAGGAATTTTCGTCTCAAAATGAGCATATGCCTGACTAAAACGATTAATTCCCTGATATATCTGTGATATCTAGTAGTCAGGAGAGGCCTCAATGTCAAGAACAAGAGCTGAAAAGACCTGGAGTAAAACCCCCATAAGAGCCCATCGCGTTTCCCAAGTCGCGAAATAGCCAAACCTGGGAATGAGCGAGGCTTCGTTAGCGAGATGGGCCTTTTCCGAACGGGTGCTTCAAAACGGGGGTGTGATAGGGGATGAGTTTACGCTTTTTCAATTTTAGAAAAATGAAACTTTTGGCATTTGCCTCCCTCCTTGTTTTCAGAGTATACTCCGTATGGTCTCCTTTCTTTTCCTACTTATTGCCTCTGCCCAAATTTCCTTCATTCTCAACTTACACTTAAAAATATGATTTTGCGATCAGCTGATCGCTTGCAGAAATGGTCACAGTCTTGGCAGAAGTGAATTTTCAGTGTCGATCTCATTACCATATGAATGTAAACCAAGCAGATGCATGGTGGAAGGCAAAATCTTAACAGCTTGGGGATTGCCATGCCATAGTTATACGCCTGGCAGAGGCTCTGTTTCCATTCTTATGATATTGAGATCGACACTGAAAAATTCACAAATTGATTTCCTTCGTATATTGCAGTCGGTGTCTTAATATTCAGTTTGTAGTCATGAAGGTTCAAACTGAAGCTATCTCTGTCCTTGGTGCTGAAAACCCCCCTCCCCTGTTCGTAAGAATATTACGTGGTTGCCGAGCATTTTCACCTCCCCTAGCCTTATAAATCGGCTCCTTTTCTTTATAGAGGCAGTCCTTACGACTCAGTAGCTTATCTGGGGGAAAGTAACTGCCTAAAATAGTCCCGTTCGTCCGAAAATCCATCGTAACTTCAGTTGTTCACATGAAAATTAAAGCGGCTTTATAGTTTTGAGTCTGTTGTCCATATTTGGTCAAAGAGGCAGACGTCATGATTGTTTCTCTTTATTATCCAATCAGGCTCGACGACTCAAACACATAAACATGATGAGAACCAATCAGCATCAAGGATGCATCGGTTAATGACCCTCTGCGCCATGTATCAAAAGCGACTTCTAGCAGTCGGTGAAATTATTGCATGTACAAATCTCAAGTACCTGCAATAATTCCACGAACTGCTAGAGGCCCTCATTGACACGGTATATGGCGCCTGTAGCATGCAATTAACTAAAACGTGAGGGAGTAAACTTTGTAAAGAAGGGTACACATTCGCCAGGGAAGGAAAGATTCTTCTGGACACCTCAGGTATGAATTATTACACTTCTAGGAAGGGTTTGGTGGAAAAACTGGAACGAAAAGTTTATGCGTTTATGCGTTTTATTGATGTTTGTTTAATTTTTCGTTACTAAACATGTTTTACTTGATTTTGTTCTTACTAGCAGTTCTAACCGTCCAGAAAACAACTAGATAGTAGACGTGAAGAATGGATTATATAGAAAATATTGCAACAACTAGTTCTATAATTTCTTGTGCTATTTTTATTTTAAACGCCAATGTTTACACCCATTTCTGCCTATATTTAACCCAGCATATCTACACAGTTCGCCTGGAGGATTGCGTAATGCGGCACCTGGACTTAATGTATGCATATGTTTGAGCCTCGTTATAAGACGAAATCCGCTGTTTTGATTGGTCCTCCTTATAATTGAATAAATGCTCAGTTATTTTTTACGTATTGGAATCCCTAGAGGCAATTGTCGCAATAACTGTAATGTTTGTAATTTGTCACATACTACTAGCTAGAAAATGTTCTTATCGCAATCAGAAAATAAATGGGTAAAAAAATAATTTGTATAGGAAAATTACTAACGCGTGTTTTCCTCGATGCCTCCTTAAGTAAAATGGATGAGGATAGAAAAAATGAGAATTTCGAATTCGTAAAATTAAAGCCATAATTAAGACATCGTATTATTCTGGCCTGCGTGTGTGGTGATTTCCTATTGGCCTGTCCTTAATCTTATATATTAACTTGATTATCGAATGCAAATTTTGCTCGTGATTTACAGGTGTGAGGTGGCATAGCACATGTGCGTGAAACACGCCTTTCCAAGATGGCGAGTGTGCATGGAAGGGAAGAACGAGCTGGGTAAAAATTCCGCCCAAGAAGACGCGCCATGTCCGCTTTGGTGGTAAGTTGTACTTTAAATTGTCGTAGATACTCTCCGGACTTTTATAGGCAAATCTCCTTTAAGTTAAATGAAGCAAAACGACAGAATTTCGAAAAATAAGTTGCGGCTGTCCCCCACGAGTTAACGCTGCAGTATGTTAAGTAACCGATGAGGGCGCTTTTGCGTGGTCCAGTAATAATTAAAGAAGATAAAAAGCACTTTAATTGATTCAAATGTTTATTCATTTTACACCGTACCCACACCAGTTATTTGAACATGGGTCAATCAATTACTATTCAATGAGGGTGAAATTAATGATCCTGAAATAGAAGAACTACACCAACCTGATTAAGAGGTGCATTTAATACATAATCCGCTGAGGGGCGCTTATATGTGACCCTTGACCTGAACAGCTTTGCTTGGTATGTTGTTGTTGTTGTCGTCCTGTGTGTTTTGGTCAAATTCTATACGTTTCAATGTAAAACAAAAGCGTTACGAGGCCAAGAGCAGACAGAGGGGACACGATAGTACCGTTTGTGCAGAGGATGACATGGACAAGGTGATAAATTTGGAAGGAGAGGAGACAGACGACCGGTAAGTTCGAGTGGGGAGGGGGGCGGTAACAGAGTTGTTTATGTATCGAAGACCATATCCAGGGTAATGATGATATACGTCACATAGTGCTTAGGAAGGTAAATTTGAAGGTAGAAAAGACACCAAGAATTCACCATAAGGTTGACTGCAAGAGAAGCGGTGTTTTGGTATATAAGTAGAACAGTTCAGGACTTTTCTATGCATGTTAACCAGTTGTTGAGCGGTAAAAAAAGACAGAACAGAAATTGACATCTTGGGACAACTAAATTATGACAGTGACGTTAACGTTGTGGTCCTGGGTTTGAATCCCAAGCAGGTTTGTCTACATGACGGGCATCTTCAAGGCTTAGCCCTGAATTCATGACTTGTTTATTCACAGATTAAATCTTCACATACTAACAAAGTTGTTACAAAGTCACTGGCGTCAGGATGACTCTTCTTTCATTAACCAATTTCTTCATTGAAAACTTAAGTTGAAATCTTACTACTAGTTAAAATAATTGCATGTGTGCAATGATTGTTAAAATGAAATTTTGAATATGTCTTTTAGTGCTCCAGACTTTTGAGAAATTATATGAATCATTTGTCATGTGTTATTGTATTGTAAAACTTTTTGAATATTCTACCCATCATGTGTGATTTTAGAACCATGCATGTAGTACTCGTGATTTCATGTTAACTTAGTGTACTTTATGTGTACCTTTTTGGTTGTCCCCAGTTCAATGTTACAATAACACATGTACTTTTGAGATAGATTTTTCACTTGATGTAAATTGTTATGTTTCAAGTCTTTGCAAAGCAGTATTACTTAACTTGCTTAATTACCTTAGATTTAGAAATTCTGTTTACACTATTGCCTAATTAAAGTTACTGTTTTATTTGTGTATATAAGCTTGATCTGCTTGTCAATTTTCATAAACTGATATTTGAAATGCATTTCCATTTGTGTTGTACTTGGCTCTGATGTTTTTGTATCTAGTTGTACTTTCGTTGATGAATGTCAATATGAGATGCATATTATGTTGGTATTTGGATTGAGATATCAAGTGTGATTGTTATTTGGTTATGATATTCTACATGTCTGTTCACTGTTGGCTGTTCTCTTCTTTTTCCTGACATTAACAATGTTCCATGTGTTCTTTTCCCAACCAATACAGATTTTAGAACAAATGTATTGTGATACCTTATGTTCATGTGTGAGATGTATTTTCTTGTGATGCGAACCTCATGCTTGTAACTTGTTATGTCTGTATTTTTAGGTGACTGCTGACTGATGCAGGTATGACTCCTGGCTAAGCCTGATTTGAGAAGATTGGACCAAACAAGTGATTTGACGACACCAAATAAATATAAAGTGAGAAAATCTAAATTTTGTATTTTACCTAGAAATTTTCAGTCGTGTTTTTGAATAAACTGTGTAACCTACATATCATGTTATTTTGTTAGGTGGCTGCTGACTGATGCAGTAGTGATGACTCCTGTCATAACCTGACAAGAGAAGTTTGGACCAGACCAGACCTGGTGATTTGAAGATCCCAGACGAATATAAGGGGAGAAAATATGAATTCTGTATTCCCTATCATTTACTTTGCGTTTTGAAGCAATTGTCCAACTTATAATGTTGCATAGTTAGGTGACTGCTGACTCCTGTCTAAAGCCGCCAAGACCAGACCTGGTGATTTGAAGCAAGTGTCTAACATATAATGTTCTATAGTTAGGTGGCTGCTGACTGAAGCAGTAGTGATGACTCCTGTCTGAACCAGAGAAGTTTGGACCAGTGCAATGTGATTGGAAGATACCAGATAAATATAAGGTGAGAAAATCTGAATTCTGCACTTTCTATTTCCATGTCTATGTCTAAATTCAAGCATAGGAATAAAATGTAGTTCAAATAATATGAATCAGTTAGTAAAAAAAACACCTGTTCTCAATCATTCAGTGTTGCCTGGTAATGTTTTTTGTGTGTGTGAATCATACTAATTATTCTTTGTACTGTTACAAATGTAGGTGTGTCCTGATGTTCCTGTCCTGGGAGAAGCCTGTGATGACGGACAACTGGAAGACTGTCCAGACTTCAGACCAGATCAGACCAGTTGACCTTAAGACAGAGTGATGAGTTTGTAAAGGTGAGATGATGCTTTACAACTTGCATGTTTCTTTCTCCTCTGATGCGTTAAGAACTTGAGGTGATATACAATACAACCTATAACATGTTTGAGGCCCTGTTCATGATTCAAAATTCGTTGCAAATCGATTCGAATTGAAAAAATAAATTTAATTATTTGGGAACATGAATGCTACATTTCAGTTCGGTTGCGATTTATATTTAACCACCTTGCGAGGTGGTCTGAAGTGATATATAATGTTTTGCATTCGTCGAATTGTGATCTTTAACGTGCAGTCATTCCGGGTTGACACTGTACACCTGAGAATGTGGGGTCGGACATAGTTCACAGCGTGGCTTTTTGTACATTTTTTATGTTGGCAGTTAAGTTGAATGTGGTTTATAAACATAAGCATGCTTGTTGTATGACATAATTTGTTGCAAGGTCAATAGCTGTTTTCACACATTGACTTTTGTTTCTCTGCCTTCAAGATGCGGACCCGGAGACTGGACTGCCACGGGAGGATCAGAACCCGACTTTTATCGGCTCAGCTGTGTGAAAGAAGATGGGGAGTGTGAGTATGGTTTCTTTGTTAACACAGGACAACACTCCACACACACACACATACATTTCTCTCCCTTATGCCCAGTTCACTCTACTCTTGAGGGGCCGTTAATCGTAGCCAGCCACTTTAATTCCACGTCGTTTGGCCAATCCTGAATTCATTGCAAAGAGACAGCCTGCATAATCACTACCAGTTATGAGCATTACTGAAAATTGCCCCCCAAAATTGTCGCTTTGGGCTTTACACTTAAATTCTCCAAACACTAAAGTATTATTGTTTGAAAATTTTTACCTCGTTTGGCCGATCCTGAATTCATCATAAAGTGAGGGCCTGCGTGCCCCTTTTTTCTTAAGACCTAAAATTTGTAGGCAGCTGCCCAAAATCATTGTAATCACTAACCCCCGTGAGCGTCACTAAAAATTGCCCCCAAAATTGTTGCGTTGGACCTTTACACTGAAATTTTCCATATTTTTCATGTTGTTTGGCTGATCCCAAATTCATTGTAAAGTGAGGGCCTGCATGCACTTTTTCTCATAAGGCGTAAACAAACCATTTTAGTCTTTAATTCGAAAGGGGATAGGCAGCCGCCCAAAATCATTCTAATCACTACCACTACACCCCAAGCGTCTGACTTAAAATTGTCACATGGGCCCAAAGTCTCCAAACACTTTTTTCTGCAAAAAAAACTTAAGTACCGTTATCTTGGAAAGACCTATTTCACAGTTGTGTTTTGAGTCAATTTCCCACCAAAAACTTTGCATAACTGGTAGCCTCACCTGGGTAACTAATTGGATTAAAATTTTCCCGCCAAAAAACTTAGTATATAGAGGACTCTAACCTTGAACTTGTGCCTCCTCCTTACTTCTGGACTGTTAGCTCCACTGCTACTACTCACACAGTACATGACCAACACTGTCCCAACATGTTCAACCTTTCTTTCCACTGAACTTCTCCCAACGCTAATGCTACATCAGATCAACCTCCCCATGCACTTAGTTCATTGAGCGAAGCTTCTCGACTTGTAGTTTCTCACTCTGCCTGTCAGTCAATTGTACAAGAATGCTGGTGTTTCGAAGCACCATGTCTCCACAAAAGACATCCCCTGGGGAGCACGCTGAGTACATTGCTGACAGGAGAGTGAGAACTACAAGTCGGAAAACTTCGCTCAATGAACCAAGTGCATGGGGAGGTTGGTCTGATGTAGCATTAGTGTTGGGAGAAGTTCAGTGGAAAGAAAGGTTGAACATGTTGGGACAGTGTTGGTCATGTACTGTGTGAGTAGTAGCAGTGGAGCTAACAGTCCAGAAGTAAGGAGGAGGCACAAGTTCAAGGTTAGAGTCCTCTATATACTAAGTTTTTTGGCGGGAAAATTTTAATCCAATTAATTACCCAGGTGAGGGTACAATTATGCCAAGTTTTTGGCCCAAAGTGACACTTAAGAGGGCCTGTATGGGGGAAGTGATTATGATTTTTGGTGGCTGCCTATCGATTACGAAGACTAAAAAGGCTTGTTTACGCCTTATGAAAAACATGGAGAATTTCAGTGTAAAGGCCCAAAGAGACAATCTTTAGTGATGCCCATGGAGGTTAGTGATTACGGTGATTTTTGGCAGCTGCCTGCAGATTATGAAGACTTGAAAGGCTATGTTTTTTGGCAGAAAAAAGTGTTTGGAGACTTTGGGCCCATGTGACAATTTTAAGTCGGACACTTAAGAGGGCCTGCGTGGGGGGTAGTGATTAGAATGATTTTGGGCAGCTGACTATCCCCTTACAAAGACTAAGAAGGCTTTTTTACGCCATATGAATAAAGGGCATGCAGGCCCTCACTTTACAATGAATTCAGGATCAGCCAAACAACATGAAAAATATGGAGAATTTCAGTGTAAAGGCCCAAAGCAACAATTTTTGGAGGCAATTTTTAGTGACGCTCATGGGGGTTAGTGATTATGATAATTTTGGGCAGCTGCTTACAGATTTTGAAGACTCAAAGGGCTGCTTACGTCTTAAGAAAAAAGGACATGCAGGCCTTCACTTTACGATGAATTTAGGATCAGCCAAACAACGTGAAAAAATCAATTATTAATAAATGTTCGGAGAATCTAAATTAAGTATAAAGCCCTAAAGCGAAAATTTTGGGACAATTTTCAGTAATGGGGGGTAGTGATTATCTAACCTAAAAAGGCCTGTTTTTAAAAGAAAAAAAGGGCACGCAGGCCGTCTCTTTGCACTGAATTCAGGATTGGCCAAACAAGGTGGAATTTAAGTGGCTATGATTAACGGCTCCTCACAGAAAAAGGCATGTGGACCCTCAGAGTAGAGTGAACTGGGCATAAGGGAGAGAAATGTGAGTGGATGTGTGTGGAGTGTTGTCCTGTGTTAACAAAGAAACCATACTCACACACCCCATCTTCTTTCACACAGCTGCGCTGATAAAAGTCGTGTTCTGATCCTCCCTTGGCAGTCCAGTCTCCAGGTCCGCATCTTGAAGACAGAGAAACAAAAGTCAGTGTGTGAAAACAGCTATTGACCTTGCAACAAATTATGTCACACATAAATCATGAATCGATGCACAAAAAGATAGAAAAACCTAAGTGTTACTGGTAGCAAGCTATGCCACAGCTCTTAATAATACATCCAATAGGAAATCTATGACACTGTTATTAAGTATTGTCTCACCTGCCTAATCAGGTACAAACTCTGTGTCTTCAGGTCAACTGGTTTGCTCAGCCGTCACCGCAGGTTTTTCCCAGTCAGGACAGGAACGTCAGGACACACCTAATTAATATAACAAATAATTAGTGTGATGCTAACCCCAAAATTTAAAGGCAACTATGTGACTATGAAAGATAATGATAAAATCCTGCAATTTAACTATCTCTTTGCTTAGATGATGCTTGCGCTTGATTGATGGCTTAGATATGTACAAAATATTAAAAGTAGCTTGTTATTGCCTCTCAGTTTTTAACACACAGAAAAAATAAAGTTGGAAAGCATGGTCTCACCTGTACAAACTCTTCACTCTGTCTTCAACTTCAAAGTCAGCTGTCACATCCAGCCTGGTTTGAAAAGGAACATCTGGACAGCTGACCCTAATTATATCTACATAATTATAAAAGAACAATTGATGCCAGGTACATGTACATGGCTATTGTATATGAATGGGTAAGTAGCTACCAGGTAAAGATGAACTCTCATATGCAATCTTTTAATTTGCCTCTTCCTAGAAATGTTGACAAGTGCTCAAGAAGTCTAATATACTAGTCATTTATTCAAGTCATAGGCAATACAAAATTAATGTGAAAGATGTTTTGCTACATGTGTGTTATTTCTTATAAAGTGTAAGACATAAGGGAAGAGTGCTAGAGTCAAATAGATCTTCAAAAGCAATTGTTATCTCACCTGTGGATGTTGTTGTTGTCATCTTGCTCTTGTGTCTCTAAATCACCCAGTCTGGTCCAATCTTCTCTTGTCAGGTCCAGACAGTAGTGTTCAATACTGCATCAGTCAGTAGCCACCTAACTATACAAACATTAGAAGTTACACACTTGTCTCAAATAACAAAGTAAATAGTAGGTTGAATGCAAAATTCAGATTTTTCTCACCTGAGAGTCATCGTCGGTCTTCAAATCACCTGGTCTGGTCCAATCTTCTCTAGTCAGGTTAAATTTATGAAAAATTCACCACTACTGCTGCATCAGTCAGCAGCAACCTAACTATACAGACAGTAGAAGTTACACACTTGTCTCAAATAAGACCAAATAAGTTGTCGGTAAAATGCAGAATTGGGATTTTTCTCACCTGATATTCCTCTTCGGTACCAGTCTTGAAATCTTCTGGTCCAATCTGTTTTGTTAGGTTCAGACAGTAGTCTTTACTCCTGTATAAGTCGGCAGCCACCTAACTATACAGAAATTAAAAGTTCCACATTTGTCTCACATTTGTCTCAAATAAGCAATAGGTAAAATACAGAATTGGGATTTTTCTCACCTGATATTCCTCTTGAATCTTCAAATCATCTGGTCTGGTCCTATCTTTCTTGTCAGGTTCAGACAGAGGTCTTCAATACTGCATCAGTCAGCAGCCACCTAACTATACAGACATTAAAAGTTACACACTGTCTCAAACAACATGAAGTAAATAATAGGTTGAATGCAGAGGTCAGATTTTTCTCACCTGATATTTCTCATGGATCTTCAAATCATCTGGTCCAATCTGTCTTGTCAGGTTCAGACAGGAGTCTTCAGTACTGCATCAGTCAGCAGCCACCTAACTATGCAGACATTAGAAATTACACACTTGTCTCAAATAATACCAAGTAAATGGTAGTTGAAATGCGTAATTGGGATTTTTCTTACCTGATATTCCTCTTCGGTCTTCAAATCATCTGGTCTGGTCCAATCTGTCTTGTCAGGTTCAGACAGAAATTCTCACTACTGCATAAGCCTTATCTAACCATAATACATTATAAGTTGGACACTTGTCTCAAATTAAAATCTAGCAATGCACACACACACACACCTTAAATATATCTTTACTTTTTTTAAACAAACACATACCTCGACGAAAACTCTACATGACCATAAAAACGGGGATAGAAACAACAATAAAATAAATCAACCCCCTTCAACTGAAACTATGTGGAATACGAAAAAAATAGGCGCAAAATATTTTGAAAACAGGAATTGCTACCTTCATCTCTTTTTTCTACCTCCATGCTACCTTCAAGCATAGTCATGTGTAGTGTTTGCGCCAGAAATACTTGGGCTTGGTCATTACTGTTTACTGAATTACTCTATAAGGAAACGAACAAGCTTTTGATTATAAATGATACATTGCAAATGATAATGAAAAACGAATTTCAAAGTATAGTCAACTCGACTTAACTAGTTTTCAACCGTTTTGTATCGTATTCATTTCGGTGCCCTGAAGCTTTGAGGCCCCCATCTTGTTTACGCAAATTTTTGGCGGGAAAATTATGTACACGGCCACATTCCAACAGGTGTTTTGAACCACGTGGAGATAAAGAGAGAAAATGGTTTGGTCAATGCAGAATTTTTTTCGACAAATATAACCTAAAAACGCTGAACAACTGACTAAAAAACATGCAAATACATTGAACACTCTACAAGTGCACCACACATTGAAAATGTTGTTGAAAACGCGGCAACTTGATAGACTTTTCTAAGCCTATGTAAAATTAGAAACGGTCGCTACCTAATACAGAAATAGTTCATTTCTTACGGAATATGTTGACATGTTCGTACTAGTTGCTAAGGAATAATGTCAGCCAAACAATGTACTGGTTTACCTGAAACAATGAGCGAAGTCGTCTCCATACCACGCTACTCATCCCAACTGTCTCGCCATTTTTGTCTTCTCCAATATTCGCCAGGTCAGGAAATCCGTATTTTCTCCTCAAAACATCACCAGGACGGCACAAATCCACAGCGAAAAACTCCAAACATTCTGGTGCACACTTACTAAGACATTCTACCGACTAAAACGTCTAAAAGTACCCAGAAACTTGTGAAAAAATCAGCCCAGAGTATTCCCGTCGTACGAAAGCGCCATTTTGAACCATGCCAAACTTGTTTTTACACAGGTGTACAGAGCGGCCGTGCATAATTAATGTTAAGTTGATAATCTAATTATGACGACCAATGACGGCCCGTTTCGGTGCCAGGCACTAATATGTGTCGAAGAAGGACGATTAGATTATCTAATTACGAACGACACTAACGTTGATCTCGGTAAAAAAAAATATGGATGAAAATGCAGCTACAGGGCACCTTTAAATTCGTATTGCTATCTTCACAAATAAACGTTTTACAATGGCGTTAACAGGTGTACAACATATATTTTGATATTTACAGGCCAGGGTTTAGCAACTTTTCTGAAGTAGGCCAGGACCGGTACTGCACCAAAAGCGCCCTCTTTCTATCACCTGAAGTACTGCAGCCCTTTGATGTAGGAATGTTTTATCAACTTCTGCTATATGTAGTTTCATTAAACATCCCTCTTTAGGACCTGGTATGTTGCTATATATACTTGGATGTTTCGACCCTTTTCAGAGCACAACCCAATGAGGTCAATAGCTGTACAGACATTTCAATCGTCTAAAACATTTGCTAAACACAAAGTAATTACAGGATCTTAATACAACTTTATTTTTTATTACATGTATAAGACACTCACATGAAATGTTAATCATCCATGAAAAACTGACACTACACAGTTCACACCATGTATGAATACAAACGAAAAGAAAAATGAAAATAGAAAGAAACATTAGTCTTGTACAATGGACTGCAACTACATTTGTATTTTGTGTTGGTACCATCCTCACTTTGTTGGATTCATTATTACTACAAGGCACTGCATGGGTGAGTAGCAAATAGGGCACTAGACATACATCTTGGTCCTGCACAGTTCTTACAGCACATAAAGATGTACAAAATACACACAGAATGGCATGCTGGTTATGTATTATTAATTTCAAATTTCGACTGCTGATATGCGTACCTACATTCTGAACAGAAACTGTACATTCCTGATGACAAAATCTAACAGAAATGGCTTCTAAACCCTATCTTGCACCCTGCCTTTGTATTCTAGAAAATGTCCAGACACTAAAGAAGGTAGAGTACTGGGCAATTTTGTCTAAGCGACTCAAAGTCATTATCACATAAAATGTATACATGTTCACTAAGTAGAGAGATGTCATACATGTAGCAAGCAACACAACTTTACATTACTGTAATAAAATAACACTCATGATCCACAGTAGTAACTGTGTCCTGCATTGCAACTGAATGTGCCAAAGGCATCTGTATTTTTCAAGTACACATGCACAACCACATATGATACCACATTTCCTGTTCTGACTGAAAATGTCTATCACAAAAATAAAGAGCTCCTTTTGTAGATGATAGCACCTCTTTGTCTTACAGATGGGTCCCTAGAAATGTATACACAAAATGTATTTAACAGTTTTTTCTCCTTATTATATCACTGCTCAATCTTTCTAATTCTCAGTGTTCTGCAGTGTAGCTGCCTATATATGCTTTGGTCTATCAACTAAAGCCCCTGTCACACATTCACAACCTTCCCCTGTCTGTGGTCACGTGGAGTCAAATATCCAGAGCAGGTTGACACCAGATGGTCCCAGATTCACTTGGCTGTCAAAGAAGATGGTAAGATTCAAAAGACAGGAAAGAAAATGGACAGAATTGAGAAAAAAGGATTCTATTTTGCATTGTTAAACAAACCTTGATAAATTACTGTATTTCAAAAACTAGCAGCAGTAATAGACATGTAATATTATTATAGTAACATTTCTGAAGATTCAAGTTTTCCCATAAGGCCACATCAAGTTGATTTGTTCGTTCTTGACTTTTTCCAGACAAAATATGAAGTAACAGGGCAAAAAAAATCCTACGATAGCCCCAAATGCTATGATAGGAGCCATGAAGTCAACATACCAGGCTGGTTTATGAATTTTGAACTTTTAATTAAAATACCTCAATGATAGATGGAAAACATTCTGTAAGAAAAGGATTTTCCTCAACTGTTGGGGCCAAAATACCTGCAGTTAGGAGTTGATTCAGAACCTGAACAATTTTTTTGCATTCTGGAAAAATTGAAGCGGGCTAATCCAAGAACCAGTATTTTTATATTAATCAAATTGGTGTGGTCTAAGGAAGGAAGAGCAGCACCCACACGTACCCCAGCATGCCATACTCCTTAGTCTTGATGCGGTGTAGTAGCAGCAGGATGGCATGGAAGAGGTTGCAGCGCCCCCTGTGCAGCTGGTAGGCCTGGTCACCCACCACCACCGTGAAGTGGGGAGGGTTGATGTGGGCCTGGTGCAACAACAGGTTGTCCTTCTTCTTCAGGTCTGAACAAAAAGGAAATATAACTAGAAAGGTAACATTTGCAAAGCAGATGCATAATGTTTACCTTCGCATGTGGTCTGCTCTGTTAATTCTTACTCTAAAACATTCATATACTAAGTACATGGTCTAAGTACATGATGAAAGCTCCTTGGTCTAAATCCCTCCTGCTACAAAATTGCAACATTATGTAACCCAACACCAGTTACCATGTTGACAGATGTCTGGTTCAGGTCATTGATCTTATTGGTTTGGAGAAGAAGAAGAAGAAGGAGAGGAAACAGAGCAAAAACAATATGTTTTCCTTCCGTAAACATAATTTAAAAAAAAGGAGAAAATACTAGAAAGGTACCATTTGCAAAGCAAATGCATAACGTTCAATATGCATGGTGAGAAGGTTCTCCAACTCTGTTCTGCTACATAATTTAACCCAACACCACAGGGTGTCTGCTACAGCACCAGTTACCGTGGTGACAGACATCTGGTCCAGGTCTTTATTTGCTTGGAATGGAGGAAGAAGAAGAAACTGAGCAAAAACAATATCATGTGTGACCTTGATCTTACTCTTGACGAGCTAATCTCCCACTGGTCGTGACAGAGAAGACAGATGCTAAGTACAGTATTTACAGGTTCATTGTACTGGGGAACTTCCCCTAGCTCTTTTCTTAACCTTCTCAGAACCATGGACTCATCTATTCGGCAGAGTTGTACTGGTGCCAGCAGAAGTCAGTGGGGAGAGGGTTAACATACCTGGTTCCTCCGGAGTCTTGATGAAGTGTTGTCCTGTGAAGGTTCTTCCATCTGGAAACTTAGGGTGGGGGGGCAGGCGGGAGTCCAGGTAGGTACAGAACATGTGCATGATGATCTATAATAGTATAACAAGAGGAAAATAAAGGGATGAATTTACTACATGATAAGGCCATGTTGATCTGTTTACATGGATCCACACGCACAAAAATTTTTGTCTGTTAAAAAAAAAGAATGTTTTTGGCCAAACTCAAAATTGTACAGAGCAGCTGCAAAAATGAGCAAATATATGCCTTATATTGCAAAAGAATATTAGAAAATGATACTAATGTTGTAGATAGCTAAAATCAATTACAAAGGAAAGTAAAATGCTAAGAAATGAAGACTCTATTATGGGCAGACAGTAATATTACTTTTGGCCATAGAAACCTACAGTATGGTTTAAATACACTTCAAGTCCTCATTAAATTTCCTGAATAAAATTTGCTTCTAATAATATTAGCTTCTAATAATATTAGAAGCAAATTTTATTCAGGAAATTTAGTGAGGACTATTATGCATTAAATGACATTTCAGAATTCAGAGGGTATGAAATTAAGTTGTCAGATGAAATTTTTTTAGCCTTACCAGCAGTCAATCCCAAAAAAAGGCTAGATCGGTGGGTTTTTTGCTAGGGTTGGTCGGGAAATGAAACATTTTTTTCCTAGGCCCTACAAAAACTTACAGCAGAGTCTGTAGGCAGGTCCTGGTCCCACTTCCTGTTCTTGAATGTTCCACCAGAGTTCCACCTGAATTCACTCATACTCCCACCCTGGGCTAGTTCTAGAGAGAGGATGGTACATACAATGTATGAGAGTGGGCATAATTCATGTACGTTCAAATTTTAACCTGGTACATTGTTACTAACGGGTTAGAAAATAGTTTTTTTTTGCTATTTCTATGTAATTTTTCATTGTTTTTTCGTTAGAATTTAGCTCTAACACGTTATCGTTAGCATTAATGTGATGGGGTCGGTTTTCATGTTTGTTTTGTGCGCTGATGAGACAACAGCAATTTGCCACCTCCTGGGATGCCTGCTTATGTGTTGCCATGTTGCTCCACAAAAATATCAGCTACAGCAGCTAGGGGACATGTGATTTGTAAATTGTGATTTATCCATCTGACGTCTGTGTGAAGCCAACTGTTTGGTTATAAATCTTTATTGGCATTTTATGGCAGGAAATTTGTATCTATGCCACGGCATGCGATGGTCCAAATTCTACAGCACAATCTTAATTCTACAGTGTAGCAGAATCATCAGCAAGTTGATGTTTGGCTACCTTAACCCCCAAAGACAAGAAAATACATCTGTAGCTGGTATAACCGCCCCTCTGTGTAACACGCTAGCCATACCTTTGACGCGGCTAACAAGATACTCCTGGTTGGAGGACATGTCCAGGTACGGTAGCAGACTGGTCAGTGAGCGGACATGCTGCTGCTTGGTCACTGCTACATGGCGCAGGGAACTCAGACTCACATCTGCAATAAATACAAACAAACTGGACGTTAGATCTCTCTCTTCTCGGCCAGGACACATTTTGCTACTACATGTATGACAGAAGCAAACCACCCTTTCTTCCTCCATACACTATCCCTCAGGAGAAAGTTCCTCGCTGGAAGCATGAAAACTATGGAACAAGCTTCCGTGTGAATGCTTCCCAAGTGGGTACAACCGTAAACTTTTCAAGTATGAGGTATTACAAACACCTGTCTTTAGAGTTCCTTATTATAATTAATTACGCTATTACACAATTACCCCCCACCCACCCCCAACAACCAAAACAAGTAGGTGGTTGGTATGAGCCTTGTTCTGATACCAAGAACTGAAAAAAAATTACCTCCGACCTGGACGTCAGCACAGCCAATCCGGCGCATGGCTGAGTTGATCCTGTTGATTTCCCTCACCAGTCGTACTAGGATGGTCTGGGAGATCCACTGTGGGGAGGGGGGCACATATCAGTACAACCTATACAGATTCTGTTTAACAACTTTGCTCGCTAATATAGCAGGGCTTCAGCCAGCTCAACATTTTTTGCCATTTTTCTCAGAACACGGACCACAAAATTTTGCTACCGCGAATAAAAAGTGATTTACAATACACTGTCATGTCACCTTTCTTAAATTAGCTGTCCAGGCGTCCAGTTCATCTCGTCTCACTCCAAGTTTGCCCCAGACGTGCTACAGGGAACATCATATGATAGCTGAGTAATAATACATGTACATTAAAGTGCTCATGACACCAAAATATGACTTTAGCTCATTGTAATTGACATAACTAGTATTACCTGGCTAACAGGCACATTTACAATAAATATGCACGGTTCTCCTGTTACTTTCAAAATGTTCATGCCCTGCCTTGGAAAAGTCCGCACTGTACGCCAGTCCTGGCAGGCGATTTGCATCTCTACATGTTATTTTTGCATGTGTGTATTTTTTCCTGAGCTCATGTCACCCGGTGATTTAAGATCCTGTCTGTAGTTTCCAAATGTTATGACGGAAAAGATATCCTCTGCAACAGGCAAAATTCCAATGCAACATTGACCAAAGATGCAATGAAAACTGTGAAAAATCAGGGTTTTGCACAGGCGCAGCATGTTGTACTTTGTGTACCTCATCAGCGCCATAAGAGTCGGGCAGGTCCGGACTGTCCTTGCTGTGTGTGGTGGTGGACTGAGGTGACCGGCTGGCCATCTGGTACTGGTACCGCCGCAGCACCTGGGTGTAGTCCAGCGAGGACCGACTGTAGTTCCACATGGTGGGGTTAGCACCTGGGGATGTATCTCCACCTGTAAATGCATAGGGGAGACATGGCTTACTGCACTGCAACCCATCTACTAGCCTCCTTTGCAGGTGTTCCAGGTGCAGTTGGCATTTTTTTGCTGATCGCACCGGGAAAAAAACTAGCACTCCCCTCCCCCCCCAGAAAAAAATGAAAAATGCTGATCGCACCTGGAATGCCTGAAAAGGAGGATAATACTAACGAAACATCTGTGCTGTAATTTGTCTCCAAACTTGGAAGGGAGTTACAAGGCAAATTCCTATGACAAGATTGGTACAGTCACACTTCAGTCTTCTTAGATCATGGAGATCCTTGCTTAGACAAGTGGTCTTCCAATACAAAAGGCGAGGTGACAACATAGAACAGAAAACAAGAAACCTGCAGTAAAATTCCTACCCATTTTACAATTGAACCTAAACCTAAACCTATGCCCTATTGACCCAGCTGCAAGGTGCAAAAATGCCATTCCATCAAGCTTTCTTGTCGGTTTTCATGAAACTTTAACAGTGCCAGCATAAGAAAGCTTTAAAACTTTAGCAGTGACTAGCCTAAGAAAGCTTTAAAGCTTTAGCATTGCCAGCATAAGATTAGAAAGCTGCAGTAGAAGAACTCACACTCACAGCACTTTTTTTCTTGTATCAAAAGCACTTCCATGGGGAACTAGAATGTGCAAGCCTACGAATAGTAAGACTAGTAAAACCTGTAAACAATGTACATGTACATGTACATTTTGTGTATACCAGTGGCACATGCTACAAGTGCAGGATAGATAAGAAGAGAGCGGAGATACCATAACTTAGACACTTGTGGTGCCACCAGGAGGACACTGGCCAGCCGGCCTGACCACGCGGCACTGGCCGGAGATGGACATGGTGTCTCAGGACATGCTGACCACCAGTCCTGGACAGCCACGGGTCAGTGTGCGCTGACCTGGTCGGTGCAAATACACCAGCTATACAGGATAGAGGGTCCAAGGCAAGACAGGAGGGGGGAGGGGGGCAATACGGCAAAGAACAAACTTTTATAAAAATGTACGAACTACACGATCTAAATTTTAACACCATCTAAATTGGAGCAGGTTCTTTGCAAAATTGCTTTGGAATGATGAAAATATCAAGCCAAGCATGACGTGTGAAAAATTATATTATCATAAATACATCTGTTGTAAGAATGGTCTATACTATACATAGCGTACAAAAAGCCAGGTCTAGTCTTGTATTTTAAGGTCTATGGGGTGTTCAAAGGCATTAGGACACTTTGGAAACTACCACACACAAGAGGACAGTTATACCACAGCAAGCCATAATATATACCTAGTCATAAGTATCGGACAGAAACATCTGCAACTATGACAAAGTAATTCTTCTATAGAACAAAACTGGGACCTTTTATAAGGACAGCAGTTCTTGGCTGAAGCCATGCACATCTATCCAACAAGGATCAGTCATGTTAGGGTCACAGATAATCCAGCACTTGCCATTCTAATAACATAAAGCACTAGAACAAAAACGAAAAAAGCAGGGTTTGCCACCAATATGACGACACAGAGGGTCACTTGTAAAGCAGGAGACATGGGGAGAGGCAAGCAGGGAAGCAAGCACTGTCCATGCCACAAATATACTGGTTCCATCCGGATTTTGTCCTGCTAGAAAAAATCATGTAGCGGAGCAAAATCCGGATGGTATTCAGACTGGTAGCCACCTAGGATATATAAAGTGAAGCACAATCTGTAACATCAACAGTTTATGTTGCAAGCAGTGTCCTAGCCAGCATCTTTTTTTCCAATATTTGACAGAACTTTGCTGATCCTCATGGACAAATCTGCTGCCCAATCCGTCATCTTTGACAGACAAAAATCAGCGTGAAGAAACGAAAAAAAATGAAAGTTTTTTCTGTACCAGCCAAATTTACACAAGGGTCAACATTTCAAAATTCTTATAAGGGAACATGCCCTGGGATGATGTTATATCAAACAAATGTGAGATGACGGAAAAAAATTCCACGCTGGCTCAAACACTGACAGCAAATCTTAGATGTTTATTCTAAAACAGAAATGACTGAGTTCAAATCTTTAACATAGTAGTCTATATGTACATGATGAATATCAAATAGCAACAGAGTTGTTACATCTATTTTCAATACTCAGAATAAACAGTTCCATCCTGAGCATACCCAGTTGGTTGATCATTTCCCTCTCTTCAAACTGCTGCAGGTAGTTCTGGAGGTCATCCATGTTTCTGATGTCCTCTTCTGGTATCACTGAAAAAAAAAGGTCAACATTTTCACGAAACTGTCATGAAAGTTCATCTGTGCTGGTAGTTACATGTTCAGAGTTAAAATTTTGTTCCGGCACAAGAGAAATTGTTCTCAACTAGAGCTTTTGACCAGTCACTCTGGTCTTCCTCTATAGACTGACCCAGTGAGACTTGTCATGTGGCTTCTCTGAAGTGTGACGTCAACACTGGGTCAAAATGGTTGACATCGTCTACCAGATACCTTTGACCCAGTGTTGACGTCACATTTCAGAAAATCCGCATGACCGCAAGTCTCACTGGGTCAGTCTGTTGAAGAAGACCGGAGTGACTGGTTGAAGATTTTGTCAATCTTGTCCGTCAAGGTTGAAGAAAAAAAAATTTTTCGCAACACGTCACAAAGTTTCTGCAACTGATGGAAAACCAGGTACTGGCTAGAGCCCAGTATGGTGGTACTGACAAATGTAGCTGAGAGTAGTGTTGTTTCATACTCACCAGGAGAGTTCTGGGCAGGAGACACAGGAGCCGAGCGGTGACGCAAGCGGGAGCTGTATGTTTGGGAAAACATAGATAACTGTTCAACAGGGATAAAGATTGGACAATAAAGAAGAGCTTCATAACGGAATGTACTATTAGTATATACATGTAATGGAAGCTGACTTTATTTATGTACATGTATATAACAACACTTACCCTGAGCTGTCCAGTAGTGATAGGTCCCTCAATGCTGGTGACATACCAGATCCTGCACTGGGTGGCTATAGAAAAAAAGTAGTGTTCAGATGTGCACCAGTCCTTATAATTACCAAAAAAAAAAACAGTACAATCTGAAAGCAGCATCACATTTCAAACAATACAGATAGACGAAAATTTGTCGAACTGTTGAAAAGACAAACTTAAGGTACTTTGTGACCCCTACGCTATGAAAAAAATCCTGGTGAGAACCCCGACTAGTAATATAGCGTAAAGTGTACAGTCTTCCAGCGTAAATTGAATCTTAAACAAAAACATCAACATTTGCCAATCGGCACGTCTTATACTGGGATATATGGGGACGCATCAGTGTGGTACCAGACTACATGTAGTTCTATCACTTTCTGCCAGGGGGCGCAACTACACGTGACAGGGCCGGACTGCTCTTTCCACCCCCTGACCGGTCCAGACTGGACCGTTTTTTCCACCAACCCGTAATATAGATATAGTCCATCAAACACGTGTACCTACCCGTGAGGGTGGTGTGGCTGGGGAGTAGTGCCCGCTGCCCCCCAGGTATGGGGAGGACATGTAGAGGGGGTTAGGCTGGGGTGGGGAGGGGTTAACGGGGGTGAGACTGGCGCTCATGGTGGGCAGCAGGACGGGGGACTCTGTCTCTCTCTTCTTCTCATCACGTGGTGACAACGGCTTCACCGGGGAGGTCCGAAACCCTGGGACTGTGAAGAGTAGGAAGACAGAAGAATTTTATTGCACAACACTTGTACGTGGTACAATGTACAATTTATGGCAACCATGCTTTTAGCTAGGGTGTGTCCAGGGTGTCTTTTGGACTCCCTGTACTGAAAATAACAAGAAATTGGACTCCCTACTTTTTGGTAGGACACCCTAGTAAAGACACCCAATTTTTTCCACTCCCAACCTATGCCATGCACACATGCCTCCCTTCACTTCAGCCTTACTATAAATACAAAAATGATGTTGTAACGAAGGAAAAAAAACTTGGCGGCAGCCTGTAGTCCTCAAAATTTGCACCTCAAAATGCAGGAAGTAGTGTTTGAGAGCATTACGAATTTAAAAAAGCCCCCTCAAAAGCTGGTGCCACTAGAAAGGAATATATCAATAAGGAAAATCTTACACTAAGTTACAGTTTAGCCTTGTTACAGAACATTGCCTCACTGGTATCTGTATCTGTATCTGTATCTGTATAGCCGGTATAACCGCCTTTCAGCGTAACACACCAGCTTCGCAGGCACGCGGTGCGGCGGCAGCTGGCTATATTACACCGATCGACTTGTTACACCTAACCCTTGGACTTCTAGCTCTAGACATTGTTTAAAGCTATCTATTGACAATGCCCCTACTGTACTTGGTGACAGTGAGTTCCACTCTGCGATAGTTCTAGGAAAGAATGAATTCTTGAACACCTCAATCCTTGGTTGATAACTCTGGTACTTGAATGCATGGCTATTTCTTGTTCTCTTCTGGGCTGGTATTAGGTACTTAGTAGTTGGGACATCCACCAGTTTATTAGTCATTTTGTACATCATGCATAGTCTGGACATCTTTCTTCTGTCTTCCAGTGAGGTCCACTGTAGGTTTCTTTTCATTTCCGTGACACTAGCACCTCTTTCATAGTTGTTCATACAGAATCTTGCAGCTTGATTCTGGTATAAAGGTAAGAGCACTGAAATGCATCTGTACCGTTTCCTGTGACTCCCAGTAGGCGGCGCTGCTGAGATGTCATCTCTACCGGGTGTGACAGCATGCCGGGTCGGAGATACCTCACCAGGTCCACTATGGAGTTGACCAGGAACACACAGGCCAACACACACTCTGGACACACATGGACAGACATACAGAGTTATATATTGATTTCTTTATAGATTGATCGAAATCCCATGTGAATAGCAGTGCCTAGGTGCTGAATTGCATACTTGTATTAAAAACTACACATAACAAATACATCTGCCACAAAATGGTGGTCAACTGAATTAAACAATAAAAAGACAAAGCACTAACATGAGCTGTACATGCTATGAATGTCATTGTGTCCTTGAGTTGAAGGCATTACATGAGCAATTGTGCTTTTGTCTAATACTTGTTAAAACAATTAATTAGCACATACCTGTGTACCACACAATGGGGTGTGTCAAAGACAGCATGTGGTTGATGGAACCAAATACACTGTAGAAATCAAATATGGTTAGGAGATATATGAAAACAGGACAAATACAAATCACATGTGTACTTCGCTAAATGTAACTTGTAAATGTTACCCTCAAAATCAAAACCAAGCATCTTTGCAACATGACACATATGAATTGTATATTGTATTAGCTCTATAAAAGATTTATAATTATATATCTATAATATAAATGGCGAATGAACAACTGTACACAAAACATCTTATTCGGGCTATGTAGGACATTAGGCCTAAGAAAATTAATATTGAGTTTCCTGTTTCAGTCCTGAAAATAAATTAAGATTTGGAAAAAAAATTGTCCGGTTGTTACTCACAGTTCTGCTGAGAAGATGCCGGCCAGTGCCAGGTTGAGTACGCTCCAGCCCAGAGCCAGCTGTGACTGCTGTACCACCTGCAGCTGCTGGTACGTCCTGTCCAGCAGGCCGGACGTCTTCTGACTCACTACTGTACACATCGTCTGGTACAAACGGGAACATCACACAGAATATGATTATGAATATTAAAACTCCACCCTTTGTTATATAATAAAATTTGCAGAAGGAAAACGTAGCCAGTATAATATGCTTTTGCTCTGCTTCTTCTTCTCCCTATAAAAAGGTCAATTACGTTGACCAGACGTCTGTCACCATGGTAATTGGTGCTGTAGCAGAGACACCCTGTGGTGTTGGATGTATTTTGTAGCAAGTTGCAGGCCAGGACAAAGTTGGAGAGGCTGGTCACCATATTATAAAAACAGAGCAGTAATTTGGTAATTAAGAACATCTCCGTGTATCCTTTGGCACTCTTACATACATAGGCTCAGTTCTGAGCAGATATTTAACTTGATATCAAGAAACAAACCGTTGACTTTCGCTCGATACGAACATGTGTTTTTTCTCACCGCCCCCCTCCCCATGTATGTTCACTCGCTCACCTACTTACCCAGATTTTCTTGACTCTGTCTTAGTTGAAACCGTTTCAGAGTATCCTGGGCACTGAAATCTCTCAAATGAGGGCTAATCGAGTAGAGAAACCGACTTAAAGTGATGTCTTATCCCTCAAAAGGGAGAAGAAGAATTTCTGAAGAAAAAGAAAACCGGCGCCTCATCTTGCGGTCACTCCAGGTCATCGCGGTGCATGACGGGTAGGACCAAGTCCGCTTCACAACAAAGCTAACAGTAAGTTGAAGTACAAGAGTTGTTTTAAATCATCTAATCAAGAATTGAGCTTATTTTCAACAGGTTTGTCGTTGTATGCTTTAAAAGTATCTATTAGTGCATCTCTGGGATTAATTCTGTTACGTTTAGAGCTATTTCAGGTGCGTTTTTGTTGTCCAGAGTTACAGGTGTGGGGAGGGCACGTGAAACCAGCTGGAACACCTGGCGTTAAAACCTTCTAGAAAAGGTGCACACGTCATCAGCAATTGTCTTGGGCTTAACCTTGAAATTTTTCATTAATTATGAAATTTTAGTTTTTCCTCGTCTATGTCTTTGACTCTTCTGTTGAAAGCTCCGTTTTAAAGTGTTGTACACAATGTTATGATTGAATATGTTAAAAGTTACTTCCTCTTTTTCGTCTAGAATTTTTACGGTAATAAATTTTAATTTTTCAGTACATGTATTACATGGAATCCAAATAACAGGGAAAACATGGCCTTTTTCTTCACATCTGGTTATGATTATTAGGCGTAGGAAAATTAATTTTGTGTTTTGCACTTCAGACCTGATAAAAACTAGGGTGATCTTTTTTTTTTTAGACTTTGGTAAAATGTCTGAAAGACCCACCCACCTGTTTGCTTGTGGACAAATATTTCACATGATTTACTGAAGAAAAATTGTAGGTAGGTCTAATAAATTATGATGTATTGCTTTTTAAGAGTGAGAGTCCAAGAGCAAAATGACAACAGTGAGATTAACATTGAGGAAAGAATGTGCCTTTTAAATCTACTGTAATTCCTGATTTTTTCACGGTAGTTATGTATGTTTGCGGTTTTCGCCTATACTTCTGCACCACAAATTTATCATAATTAGTACCGTGAACAAATAATTTGTCGACTTTCTTTTTTCTGCACCTGCCACCACTGTGAACCCTGACTGTGAACATACAGTTCCCGGAACATTGCCATTTTTCTCAGACCGTGAAAGTTTGCTACCGTGAATGCTATTTGTGAATTACAGTATTCAAGCTTCTTTCTAGCAAAAAACAAAGAAACAAACAAACAGACAATATAATAATAACATCAGGTACTTGTCAAGTGCAGTATACAGTACTGTACTTACCTGTACTAAAATTTCATCAATTTTTATTCTATTGCAGGTCTGCAAATGAGCATCCAGCTATTGACACAGTTTACCAACAATGCTGATTTTTTCCGTCAAGGATTCAACAACCTGATTAAAATACAAAAGCTACTTCAACGTTGAGCAACCGTTAGTGTGTAAATTTACTGGTTAATTGCCAGACACAGTGTTTTGAATCACAGTTTTTGGGATAAGCGTATACAGTACTGCTGCAGTCATGAGGAAGGTACAGTTGACTGCCTATGACTTTGGCATGTTTGACTGTGACATCTCTCCAACGGAATATGACTTCTTCATCAAGCACAAGGGTGCCTTCAAGAGAATGTGGTCTGATCAGGTAAATGTTCCTATTGCTTCAGTCATAAATTCTATCTAGAAAGGTAACAATTGCAAAGCTAATGCATAATGTTTACCTTCGCATATGGTCTGCTTTGTTAATTCTTGCTCAAACTCATTTATATACTTAGTATATGGCGACAGGAGTCTAAATCCCTCTTGCTATAAAATTGCAACATGATGTAGCCCAACACTAGTTACCATGGTGACAGACATCTGGTTTATGTCATTGACCTTATTTGTTTGGAGACGAAGAAGAGGAGAAAAAACAGCAAAAACAATGTTTTCCTTCTGCAATGGTAAACATAAAAATGCTTCTTGCTTATACAGAGACAAAGATTTAAATTTGTAGCCTAAGGCTACGACAATTTGATTCGTTGGTTCTCAATTTTTTTTCCGGAAAAATATGAAGTGGCGGGTAAAAAAAAAAAAACAGGCCTAGGCCGCCTATGATAGCCCTGGAAGCTATGCTTAGAAGCTATAAAGTCAACATACCAGACTTTTCTATGATTCAAACAATGGATTTTAGACTTTTATTTTAACCCAATGTATTGATGGGGGGAAAAACTGAAAGAACTAAGAAGACAAGGAGCTTTCCTCAATTGTTGGGGTCAAAATATGACTATTTTGGAGTTGATTCAGAACCTGAATCTTTTTTTTGCAAATTAGAAAAAAGGGATTGGGCGAATTGGAGAACTAATTGATTAAATTGGTGTGGCCTAATTCTAAATCTTCAAGTTGTCTGAGCGCAGGAGTTATTACTTGTGACTTGTGTAGGCAGAGTGATATTGTCGACACCTCATGGGCGAGCCTAATGGTATGTACAGTATTGTTTGCAGTTTGCAAAAATTCTAGGAATTGTACAGGCATTTTACCCACAGGCGTGGAATGTCGACAGGAATGTCTCCCAGCTTGCTGACACACTTTTATGCCCACAGTCAGTCACCCTTTCCTGGAAACCCTTGGGACATTGTGGCTGCGGGGGGGGGGGTGCCCCTCCTTCTGTGACCAAGCCCTGGGGCTCGCAGGGCAGGTCCTCCCAGAGACTTGCAACCTCAAAACAAACCCATGACAGACCACCAAGAGGCTTCTGCAAAATCATGATACATTTTGTAGTGCCATGCAAGCAATAACCCTATCAACAAATACCGTCGCCATGGCAATGTATCAGCATGAAAGTTCATCTGAGTTGGTAAATTACATTATGAAAAATTAAACTTTTCTCCAACTCAAAATTTGACTCACCAGAAATTTTCGACCAAATCACTCAGTCTTCCTCAGCTATCTGACACAAATGCTGTGGACACGTGATTTTTCCCACGTGTGACGTCAGCAAAGGGTCAAAGGTTGTCTGAAGTCGATTTGGAGGGGGTCAGAATCTTGGATACCGAACAGGATTACCTCAAGAGAGGCATCAAAGAGGCCATATACATCAGGGCACTTCAACCATCGCTCAACCGGGACGGGGGGCCATATCGACTTCAGACAACCTTTGACCCTTTGCTGACGTCACACGTGGGAAAAATCACGTGTCCACACTCACAGCATTTGGGTCAGATAGCTGAGGAAGACAGTGATTTGGTCGAAAATTTCTGGTGAGTCAAATTTTGAGTTGGAGAAAAGTTTAAGTTTTTCATAATGGCAATGTATGTTTTCATTGCCAGTCCTGTTGTATTAAATCTGGATATGAAATGTTGTTTTGTCCAGGGTCGGAAGTTCTGGAACAGATTCATGTTGTGTTTCCGTGCCTTCTCCCAGAACTATGGAGCCATCAAGGAGTTTCCAGTCAAGGTAGACACAGAAAGAATTACTGATAACATTTCATAGTCACTGCCTTCAAACTGATTTGAATATTCTTTGCACTACATAACACTAGTATTAGTATGTGACAGATTTAAAGCTGTATGTTCTTAGCCTCCTTTGTAGACTTGAATGGCGGTGGGGTTAATTTTTTTTTTTAGGCCAGGACTGGTAAACGATTTTTACATGGGCTAAAAAAGCAGTTTTGCTGTGGAAGGAGTTATATGCCGCCATGTGCAGTTTTTCTACAACTTTAGAACTGCTGTGTCTCTGGTGGTAACTTTTCTTGTATTATGATTTAAAAATTTTTTATATCATTAATTTATGACTTACATGACTAAACGTCTGTTCCCTCTTCCTTCCCCAGAGTGACAAATATGAAGCGTATATTGACCAGGCCTTCGCCTACATACATGAACAGTTTGTAGAAGGTAAGTCTGAGGGGAGGTTCTTTTGCAATGGTCTTTTTTTCCCACAATTATAAAGTGAATTCATAGTGATTATGTTAACAGTTAAACAAAAAAGTGTTTGACTGGACTTGATAACCATACTTTGTATTTACAGGAAAAGACAGCACAGCTAAAGGCCTGGTACTAGACACAGTGGTAGTAGCTCAGAACCGACAGAGCCTGCAATACCTGGAGTCCCAGTCATTTGGTAAGCAAGTACATGTATTTTGTACAATGTATGTGTGCTTGTAAGTTGTATTATGCTTGCTTTGCTTCTATGAATAGTTTAATCAGGTTGGTAATTCACTAGATAGATACTGTTCCCTGTAGCCATGTAGATATGTAAATAATCACGGGTTTCTGAACAGTTTTTAGTATGATCTATACTTCTCAAAGAGTGGTACAAATAAAATTTGTCTGGTGCAGGCAATTTTCAATGTTAACTGCACCAGTGCAGGTGTGCAGAAAAAATTATTTCCAACCCTGAACCCTGAAAAAAAATTATGAGGATTAACAAAATTCTTCTCTTTACTTTAAATTTCAGCAAAAGATCCATTTTACAACAAGGACACAAGAGATGTTTTTAGAAGGTTGTTTGGACAGCCAGGAGAAAAGTCTTCATATGTCAAGGTAAGACAAAACAAAAGGGAATTATTATTATGTAAAGTAACTGTACCAAACAGAGTATGGGCTTGAAATCTTCGTGCTGATTGTAACATTGTTAAGGCCATGTTGATTTGATTATATAGGCGACATATAATGCGCTCTGCACAAGGCAGGATTCGAACCCAGGACCTCTTGGTTCTGAGCTGAATGCTCTGCCGTTATGCCACATAGCCCCATAGATGTCATCCATATACATTTGTAATTAAATCAACATGTCCTAATGGTTATTTATGTTCACAGGTGTACTTCCTGATACCGCTTTATGTGAAGTTTGGCGGGTCGGTGTGTCGATGCCTCAGGCACTGGCTTGACGCAGACGAGATCGACTCTTCTGACGAATCCTACTACATCCCCCCTGGTCCAAACATGATCCTCCCCAAATCTGACAAAAGGACAGACTTATTACCAGCCTCAACCACCAAGGAAACAAGAGCAAGATCCTTAGATAGAGACTCAAGAGAATCTAGTAAAATAAAATCTATTCCCGACGCTCAGAAAACTACAATAGATGAAAGCGGTACCGCCACCGATCAAGCCACGGGCGGTACCAAGAAGAAGAAGAGGAAGAAGAAGAAAAAGGAAAACGACGAAGGTAAAAGAAGCGAATCAAGTGATTCCGCTAGCAGCGGGGCAAATGAGAGTAAAGCGGTGAAGAGCGAGAGCACTCCGAAACCCATGTTGGGCGCTGCCATCGTGCCGAAATCCGACAAAGACACTACGATGGACGCCATCATCTCTGCAGTGCTGAAAAACAACTTAGAAGTTGAACGGATGCAGAGAGAAGCATCAGCCGCGAAGCACGCCGCCGCTGCAAAAGAGGCTGAAGCATCCAGCTCTGTTGAAAGTGCTTCATCGACAGTTGGGCAAAAGTCCTCGAACCCTGGTAGCCCCGTTCGACCCAAGACCAACAAGAAGGACACTTTCGTAGCCAACGAGGACTCTCCGCTGGTTCAGAAGCTGGAAGAAACCTTTGGTCTTCCCAAGCCAGCGCAGGCTAAGAAAGGACAACAAAGGGACAAGTCTCCACCAATTAAGGTAGAAGGACAACTCTCATTGCCCATACTTGTTATCTAATTATGTCAAGTATGAATTAAGCTACCTACATACCAAAAATTACGACAACCTGTCAACTGGTTCTTGATTTATCCTATTTCAAACAAAACCGGAAGTTCTGCTGCAGTACCATAACAGGCCACCAGGGGCCCAAATTCTAATCATTTCGAGCTCTCGTCAAGACCTCATCAGGGCTATTTTAAGTGCTATTTTAAAAGTATGAAATGATGATGAAAATATGCTAAGAAATGGTAGTAAATGTCAATATTAGACAGATCTGCTAATCTAGAATATGTTTTTGCTTTCCTAAAATTGCATTGGAGCTTAGATTGTGCATTGTTTCTGTCTTGACCCCAGATATCAGTGAGTGGGTGTGAGGAAGGGAAGAAGAAGCTGGCGGAGGCAGAGAAGCGAGGCGAGCGCACCTCCGCTACGGTCAACGTGACCGTGACCTTTGACCGCGAAGTCAGGGACCAGATCACTCCCGAGAAAACAAAAGCTGCTTTTGAGGAAGGTGAGGGTATTCTCATACAGTCACTGGAGTATTGCGTTATTCCGGAATTCAACTTTTTTTAATGTCTTTTCAAATTTGAAGTCTGAAAGTTCATTTTTAAGAAAATGATTGCAAGGCCATGTTGATTTACTTATATGGGTGACATCCTCTGGAAACCCAAAATTGATACGAGCGTGCAAATAAAAAAAAGTTAGGCAAAAAAAGTTGCCCAATTTACCTGAGGAAATTGTTACTCAAGCAACTTACATTGTATTTTGAAAACTGTCACAGACATTTCAAATCACTAGCATCCACTACTTTTTGTCAGTGACTAATGGAATCTGTAGTTGAACAGGTATTTATGCAAAAACTATGGATAGTTTTTTTTATAGTCACTGATGGAAAATACATTTTAGTGGATGCTACTTGAAACGTCTACTAGTAAAGATTTTCAAAAGCTACCCAGTTGCTTGCCTTGTGTATCTCATTACCTGGATGTCTAACCTTCATCGATGAATCTTCAATGTACATTGTTCCAGTTCTGCATAACATGTATACAAAACCTCCCAAAGAACGTCTGAGTCACGACCCACGCGAACGAAAGGAGCAAATCAGGGAGAGACTGCGCCGGAAACATGCCTGCAAGGACATGCCACAAGTTTTGGTTAGTATGCCAACATAAAATTTTGAATATGCCATGGGCTTAGGTTCGGACTTGATTGTGTATTTCTGCATTGCAGCAGGGTTGGACAAGTTTTCAAAAATCCATTTGCCCTCATTTCCAGTTGCCCGAACCAACTTTTCACTTGCCCAAAATATACATTATTTCTCTGCATTTTTACTACCAACAAGGAAATTGTTTTGGAGCTGATGATGTTGGATGCTTTAGGTGGTTTGACTTGCTCCAAATACTTTAGTGGCTATACTTTAAAATCTATTTTAAAAATTTACTTGCCCAATCGGGCAAGTATAGAGGCACATGTACTTGCCCAAACAGTACTTTTACTTGCCCTGGGAAATGGGACTAGTCCAACCCTGTTGCAGAACAAACTTTTGACTGAAAGACTGTAAAAAAAAAAGGATTTCTACCACTAGACTACATGTATATTTGGAGTTCTGATGTAAATTTAATGTTTTTCTCCAGGACTGTCACTGGGCCAGTGACCTTCGTAAGGCAGCCTCCGAGTCGGAGAAACTCAAGGAGAAAACACCAGAAGAGATGTTCGACATCAGCAAAGAAGACATGGCCAAGAAACTCTCCGAGCTGTGCAAGTTCCAGCCTGACAAGAACAACCCCTGGGCTGCTCCTGGGCCGCCGGTCCCTCCACCTGCTCACCTCCTGAAGATGGCAGATGAGAGCGAAGTGGGAGCAATGCCATCCTCGTCTACACAGACGACAGACGTACGGTCAACTACAACTCAGACAACTTTTCCCTCTAACACCAAGCCATCTCTGGTACCTATCAAGCCATTTCATTCATCGGTTCAAGAAGTGGCTGACGCTCGAGCAATGCATTCCACCGAGGCAAAACCAACATCTCCCAACCCCAAATCTGAAGAAACAGGGAAGGAAAGCGACGAAGCGTCAGTCATAGTCATCCTGGATGAAGATAGGCTCCGTCAGATGGGAGAGATCGGAACAGCGGCTGCGGAAGGAAGGTGCGGGGCTGCTCTGGTAGAGATTAAGCCAGACGGAGAGGAGGAGCCGTTAGAATCTTTGGAGGATAGCGAAGACGAGATGTTGGAACGGCGAGCGAAGGCGGTTGCCGAGCAGATAGCGCTCATGGCGGGGATCCCTCCAGAACGAAGCCCAACCGTGGAAGAAGATGACCTCCAGAATATCGACATCTCCAAATACGTCCACACGAGCACGGTCGAGAATCCGATCATGTTTGACGGACAACTCTTGTCTCCAGGTGACAGAATCATCAACGTGTACCATCCGCCTGGTACCCCCGGCATTCCACTCGCAAGCGAAGCTGCAAAACGCATCAAAGTACTGAATAAACCAATCAACACGGAGGCCGAGAAAAAGGAAGCGGAGAGAAAGGAAGCAGAGAAAATGGAGGCAGAAAGGAAGGAGGCAGAAAAAAGAGAGGCAGAGAAGAAAGAACAGATCAGAAAGAAAATCAGTGAGCTGGAGGCGGCCTGCAGGAGGGAAGCTGCTGGACTTGAGGAGAGGAAAAAAATCGCCGAAATGAAAAAGAAAAGCAAAGAATTGAAAGATGATGGGATACGAGTGACTGGAGATGACGACGGAATTCGGGTCAGAGGTCAGTGTTTGTATGACAAAAAGGCCTATGAAAATTGTTGTTACTTATTACGGTCCTGAAAAAAATAGGGACAGTAGGTAGGGATTCACTTCTTTTCTAGATTTGGAAACACTACATTTTTTATCTAGGCCTAAATGTTAATACATGTATCATTATTTGACAACAAGACCTCTAAGTTGCTTGTTAAGTACAAGATAAACTTTCTAGACAATAGTTTTCTTTTACCATTACATGGGCAATTACATGAGGGCATTACATAAACAGTGAATATATTTTTTCTTACAGCCACTGATAGTCCAACAAAGAAACCCAAAGAAAAGTCTACAAAATCCAGCAAACCTACAGATACACAGGAAGGGGCAAAGGCAAAGCCAAAAGGTGGTGCAACAGAGAAGAAACCAGCCTCCAGTCAACCAACCAAAGGTTTGGGGGCAGATGCTGTGGAAAAGATCAAAAGCGGAATGTTTGCTCCTATACTTAAAGGTTTGTAGAATTTTCATCCCAACCCTCTAGATCCAATTAAAAGCAAATACATGTTGTATTTATTCACTCATTCCATCAAGTTAAATCGAAAATTTCCATATATGATTATAAGCATTATGAATGCATTATAAGTGACGAAGGATGTGGTCTATATGGTCAAAGTTCAAGGTCAGATAACAAGGTCAAAGCTACCAATCTGCAATGACTATCAATCTATCATATCAAAATATATTCTGCAGACACCCTACTTTTAAAAAATCATAATGAGAATTTGCCACCTCAGTCAGGTGGTACGAATTTGTGAAATCCACCACCTTTCGTTAGTGACACTAGAGACATGCAGCAAGGCAGGTTTATAAGCAAGAAACAATAATTGATAGATTTGTAAATAAGTGCAATTTTTTTGCAAATTTTTTGGAAGTCCAAAAGGAGTTGGAAAAGTCAAGACAAGGATGATGCGAATTAGACAAAATGGGTCTTTCGAACACTAGATGAATGTTATATGTTTTGGATTTCTCTGTAGGAAAGCAGGCAGTTGTACAGGACTACATCGAGGGTAACGGCTGTGCCCTGATCGGCATGTACATCCCACAGAACCCAGACAACCCGGACAAACAGGACCGTATGGGCATGTTGAGGGTCAACGAGACAATGAACAAGATACGGGAAATGCAGGTATGAGTACAACATGTGCAACACAGGTAGTTATAAATTACTAAAGAAGATGTTTCATTACAATTGCGTAATAGTCAGTGCATTCGGCTCAGAACCAAGAGGTTCCGAGTTTGATCCCTCAAATGTCCGACGTTTTGCCCTTGGGAAAGGCAATTAACACGACTTTCCTCACTTCACTGTAAAATGAGTTAAGTGAAGTCGGTGAAGGTTATATCACCCTCGTCCAAGCAATCTGACTCACGGTCGGGTTGGTACCTCGGGCGATACAGAATTCCCTGTGTTGTATTCTATATGTAGTGGATAGTTTTGCGAGACCAGTAGTTCACGATCCACTAGGTAGGTTGTTGTACAATCTTATAGCACGATGCATGAAGGATTAAGAAATGCATTTTGTGTGTAGGCCTGCCAGGAGAAGTGGGACCTGACTCATGAAGAGTTTGACGAGATCACATTAAACGGAACCCTTCAACTCAACGATGAACTCGTCATCGACTATCTCTCCAAGAAGAACCGCATGGGACAGGCCAGCCGGCCGACCGCGTTAAGACCGCCGGCCATCGAAGACAAGAAGACAGGGAAGAAGACAGGGAAGCTTCGCAGCTGTTCCAACTGTGGTCAGATAGAACCCCAACCCAGAACCTTCAAAACATGCCAGAGGTAAGAGCAAGATATCCTATTGAGGTATGAAATGGAAACTCTATTGCCTGCATTTTTAAGGGGCAAATTTTGCTCTTCAACAAAGCTTTGATAACAATTTTGGTCTGTAAAAGATGACTGATTGGGCAAAATTTTTGTCTGTCATGAGTGGCAAAATTACATCAAATGACAGAAATATGGTAGGTGATAGGAATAAGAATGAGTAGCATGATAATTGGAAGTTATTTCATCTAGTAATTAACTTGAATGTTGCTGTAAAACATGGTCATTGACTTTTCTTCAGGTGCAAAGAGAAGCACAGCAAGTATCCACGCTTCTACTGTGGACGGGATTGTCAAAGTGAGTCAATCCTACATGGTATCGAAGTACATGTAGCAAGTCCATTTTCCTGTATGATTTTTCTGGTGATGGAAGGATGATGGTGTGCACATGCTAAATATTAGGCCACTACACATTTGCAACATAATAAGTGTATATTCTACAAAAATCCATGTTGATTTGATTATAATGAAAATTAATAAAAAAAAGTTGGAAAAAAAAAGTTGCCTTCATTATGAAATCTATGTGGTCATGAAGGTTGAGCAAATAACTAAACACACAGAGTGTAGTATGGCAAATAATTCATTTTCTTTTCTTCACATTTTCTTCTTTTCCTTTGGAATGGATTTTGGCATTGTACAACTGTCACATTAGTATTGTTTTCCAATATTTTTTTTATGGCAGAGAATCGCTCTTTCTGCTTTGTTTGATTTACAGTATGGTCGGTAACTTTTTTTTTGAAAAGGATGAAAATTCATGCACGCACTGTTGTCATCCATATATAATCAAATCAACCTAATATTAATTTTTAAGGTATACCCCTGGTACCCCAAAATACTTGATATAATATTATGTATATTATATAATCAGGAATGATGAGGAAACCAGTTCAGAAATGAGTACTTGCATTGACATAGTATTTACCCTTGATTGCAGTTGAGGACTGGGGAGCCAGACACAAACAAGAACATGTGGACATGGACTGAGTCTCAGAATGCTGTACTTACATGTAACTGCATCTATGCTACTACAAGGGAGTTGCTACATGTTCTACAGCAAAGCTTTTTAGTAACGTACACAATGTATGATGCTAAACTTTATTCCAACACAAACTTTGGCAAAGGGTATAAGTCACTACTGACCAACCGGTAGCGACTGTGGGAGCGGACTTAAACTAACAGTAACCAGGATCAAATTTTGAACGCCAAATTTTTATTTTATGACCAATTAATGACCAATCACATTCAAACGTAAACCCATGAGAGTTACGGACACGTGACCTTATTCACAGAAGATTTTACGGATATATGTGATGTCAGCAATTGATCAAACGTACTAGGGAGTTAATATAGTCCACCGTCTCTGTTTAGTCATGGCTGGAGTGCCCTGATATATAGTCCTATATATAGTCCTTTTCATTGTCCAGTATTCTGTCCAGCAAAATGGTTCAATGAATCTGTTTCTAAAGGATCTTTGTGTACTCTTTGTGTTGGAATAAAGTTCAGCATTATACATGTGCTTTGATTACTACCAACACAGATGAACTTGCATGATAGCAAAGTTTTGTCATCTAAGTTGCACACGTTTTGTTAAATCCTAGAGCTTAATTCAGTAAACTGAATGGAAGGGACCAAAGTATATGAAAATGTTCAGCACAGTGGCCATTCTTTAAAATGTACACAATGTACCTTGATGCATTTTGAAAAAATACAAGAATCTTTTTGAAATATGTGTAAAGGAGGTAGATGACTAAATGTTTTTAGATGGTTTATGATATAATTCTTTTTTTTTTTAAATACTATTACTTGTGATTGTGAATATTTTCCAGTGTATAGTAATTCGAAGGTGAATTTTGTTTGGTGCAAGTTTAGGCTATAAGCTCATATACTGAAATTTGTAGAATATATCTGAGATTATGAATTATATTTTCGTATGCATTTATTGTGATTATCTACTTAAAGATTTGTAGTAGTTCCAGTATTTTGTTTATGAATTTTTTGTTGACTGCAACCATTCCAGATAAATTAGGAATAGGGTGAAATTTATTAGACTTACAAGAATAAATGAGACAGTTATGATTTTTGATTATCTCTCAATAAAAGTTTATGATTATGAATGAAGATGAATCCTGCACAGTAAAGATTTGGTAAGAGATAGTGTTAATATCACAGTGATTGTACCCATTCCATAGTACTTGTGTACCAAGATTTAAGAGATTACTAGTTTTGGTGTGTAGTAATTCATTTTTCATTGTTTTTATGTTAGAAATTCAAAGTAAAGCAATGCTGCAAAGAAAAGGAAGATTGATAAAGCTATAACTGTATTGAGTGAAGGCTTTAAAGTAAGATGAGAACTGAATATTTCTGCATACTTTATCATTTTCAAATGTACTGTAATGCTGTTGACAAAATTATGTAGAAAAATTTTGAACATGTCTTTGAGATTATTTCCTTGTTTATGATCATTGTGATAGTCTGTCATTGATTATAGCCCAATAGGTGTATTTCCTATTGATACATACTTGTACCTATACAGCAGGCTACTGAAAACTATAGTGTGAAGATATTTGATTTTAGCCTATATGACAGTAACTGATTGATGGTGTTCTTGTCTGTGTGGCCCACTATAATGATGTTTTAATGAAATGGATGCTTTCCTCATGCAATGCCATGATTATGACTTTAGGAATTGACTGCTTTGTAAACTATTTAGCCAGAAAAAATACTGTACTGATATACAGTGTATTTAGCAATACTCAACTCAATGTGCCTTCTGGTAGTGAGTAGTGAAAACATGAGTAAACTGTTTGTCTTTATCATACACTCACATTCAACCTATTCAGAAAGAACTACAATAGTACAATTATTGATATTCATGAAAATTGAAAATAAACTTTGCACTCAATCTGTCAGACTTTGTAAGGCTTGACTTCAAGGCATAGCTTTAAATATTTACCACATAACTTGCATTTCTTATTTACTGTGTAGTCACTTTATTTCATACAGAACTTAAATAGCCCAGTAAGCTCACTTTTTGTGCAGCTCCTTGTGCTTAAAAACTATAGATCATAATAGAATAATATTATGTAGCATATAACATATATATATAAAAAGACCCTGCATTGATTTGAAATTTGTTTAGAGTGCTTGATCATCTCTTTCCACACTTAAAATATTGTGTTTTTAAAACATATAAATTGCTTGACACACCTGTGCTTAAGTACTAACTAGTAAGTAATTCTTAATTTTTTCACAGTACTTTACTGTTTTCAAGGTCACTTTTGTACCGTGAACGTATCATTACTTATGTCTTTCTTCCCCATCCCAATCTCCTGCCACCGTAAAGATTAAAGCCTTAAAAGGCATCCAATGCGATTTCAGGGCAGCAAAACTGGAAATAATGTAATCTTGATGATATTGACACATTAGCACATTGAAATCAGCATTTCATACTTTGGGCATTTAAAATGAGCCTGTTAAAATTGCAGAAACAAGCCCCAAGATGATTCCTTTATTTTCTGGGTGGTTCCCTAAAAATCAGCCCAGGGCCCTTCCAGTACCCATTTTCCATCAAAATTTTGGGAATTTTTGCTCCATGAGGGTCAATATACATTGGGATAGTGTGCTGTCAACTCAGTATGTAGATTAAATGACTAGAATATTGGCTTTGAAATGTCTGGTTTTCAATTCCTAAAAACTGCACTGGATGCGAACATGCCCTGAACATTTTCCTCAGACCGTGAAATTTTGCTTCCCAGAAGATTCAGTTTGGTGAATTAATGGTACTCTTCCGAAATTGAGGGAGTCAGCTATAACCCTGAGTAGTACTGTTGTAGCCACTCCCTGATAATCTCAACTTCCTGCTCCCTGGCCTCTATGACAGACTGCGGGTCAGCTGGGTTGGAGGAGCGCAGGTCCAAGTGGTGGGCGCCGTCTGCGATCGTGATGGCCACCAGGGAGTCTGAGAGAGACTCGGTCACTCCTCCGGCTGACCACGGGTCCAACAGGCCATTACTGGGGGAAGGAATGTTAGAACAGTGACAACAATGTCAACAAGAAAAATGCTCCTGCAGTTCCGAGACAAGATGCCAGGAGGACTAAACTAGTGACACTTCTTCTCGAGCACAAGAGCTATCTTTCATGCAAAAGTCGTGACCCTAACATGTCTAGATCGTGAGATATCAAACCTGAAAGTTCTGCTGCAGTATCAAGGAAAGCTGCCAGGGGGCCCAAAATCTTACCATTTCCATATATTTGGGGCCATTCTATCCACACACCAAATATCATTAGATTCCATTCATACCTTCTTGATTTATGCTGTTCACAGACAAACGGACAAACACTACTGAAAACATAACCTTCTCGGCAAAGGTAATGACATTTCCCAGTAATGTTGACTTCTTTAAATAAAGGCATCAAAATGAATGCACTTTCAGAGTGGCAAAACAAAAAAAAATTCTGGATGAGGAAATCTGATATTGACATTTACTGCCATTTCTTAGCACATTTTTGTCATCATTTCATACTTGAAGTGTTTTAAATTTTGGTCGGCTTAGGCAAGTCCCTTATGCTTTATTCAGACCAAGAAAAAGCAGCCAGATGTCCGGTGGTCGCTTGGGCAAGTTTGACTCTACATTCAATTTGAAGTTCTTAAGTAAGAAGTCAAACAGACCTGAATATGATGTTGCTAGCAGCAGTGATATTTTTGCCACCGAACTGTTGGAGGATCCAGTACGGCCTGGGTGTCACCTTCCACGCAGACTTGCACTGGGCCATGTACGCAGTCAGGTTCCACGGCTCAGGGAAAAACATGTCATGGACACCATCGCTACAGGAAGGCATGGTCATCTCAGAGCAAAACTGAAAAAAAGATAGAAACAAAATTAACCATAAAGGTAACATTTGCATAGGTCTAGTCAAACTACTGCTCTGTTCATTCTTACTAAAACACATTCATATACATTGTATAATATCAAGAAGCTAACATGTGGAGCAGCCCCTCCAGCTCTGTCCTGCTACATAATGTAACCAAACACCACAGGGTGTCTGCTACAGCACCAGTTACCATAGTGACAGATGTCTGGTTCAGGTCATTGACTTTATTTGTTTGAAATGGAAGAAGAGGAATATGGAGAAGAAACGGAGCAAAAACAAAAACATATATTTTCCTTCTGTGACGGTAAACATATTAAACAAAAATTTTGAGACCTCATACCTACATGAAAATATCTGGAGACATGTATTTCAGAACCTTAAGCTACCAATGTGCTAAAATTCATGAAAACTCTTCATTCCTTTCATGAGTTTATCCACTTGTAAAGATTTCGCCTGAAACTACCATGTACATGTAGTTCCAAACCAAGTTGCTAGCAGGACCAAACCCACACCACAAGTTCCTGACATGAAAAGCTATCAGCCACCAAAAATAGACCTCATTCCAGATACAGTCGCCATATTGATTCTATTCTCGCGAGAGCACATCCTTGGCGTGAGCGCGCGTGACCTCGCACGAAAGCGAGGCTTCCGTGTGGTCGCGGATTCCCTGTAGTACGTTCTAACACAGTCGATAGCGATGCTCCAACTTCAACGGTGAGTTTTGCCCGTCCAGTGTAAAATATTGTCGGAATTACTGCTTTCACGGGTAGAGAATGTTGTTGTGGGCATGTGGGATCGATTTCGGCGGGTAGAAATGCATGTTTCTTCCAATTTTTAGCAGTTTCGGACGGTGATGCACTTTGTTTACATTCTACGTACGCAGCTAACTTCGAAAAATGCATTTCTACCCGCCGAAATCGATCCAACTTGCCCACAACAACATTATCTACCCGTGAAAGCAGTAATTCCGGCAATTTTACACTGGACGGGCAAAACTCACCGTTGAAGTTGGAGTATCGCTATCGACTGTGGAAGACTCCATTGTTAGGCCGCGTCATGGGAAACCTGACCGCAACTGCGGTCTCGTTTTCGTGCGAGGTCACGCGCGCTCACGCCAAGGATGCGCTCTCGCGAGAATTTTTCATTTTTTCATTTGAATAAAATCATGTATCTAGAATGAGGTCTATTGGTGTATGACCTAAATCTACCTCCATGCAAGTGCCAAGCAAAAATTTTCATAATGTTTTCTACATGTATATTATCTAAATATTGAAAAATGGCTTTTCTGCCCTGTTTCTTTTCATCTGCAAAAAAAGCAACACTTTCACAAACATAGTAACTTAATGATAACTTCATATTATCCATAGCCCTACCTGGAAGCTCCAGCCAAGGTCCCCCAGACTGCTAACTGCGCTCTCCTGAATGTTAAGGCAGGTGGCCTGGCCTGTGTAGTTGTAGTACAGTGTAGCACCAGCAGCTATACCCTCCAGCACATCCAATGATTTAGTGATGAGTGAACACACTTCCTGTGAAAAGGACTATGTTAAACCATACCTACTGCAAGGGAAAATTTGTTCACCCTCCACCAGTTTTCTAGCCAGTCCAAAATTTTGTTCCTCCGTCTCAATCACCCCAAATGAGAAACAAAGGAAAATTTTGATGCAACGCTGACCAAACATCTAGCGGAAACCATGAAAATCCGAGTTTTGCAAAAGGCGCAGTACGTTCTGCCGACATGCTTAATCACGGTACAGTACCATGCTCAACAATACTGTAAATCACTTTATATTCGTGGTACATATACTTTTGTTTTGCGTTTTTATGGTCACTTCTGTATCGCAAATTTATCATAACTGCAAATAAATAATTTGCCAACTTTCTTTCTTCTGCAACTGCCACCACCACGAACATATAGTTCTGCAAACATGTCCATTTTTCTCAGACCAAAAAATTTTGCTACCCCAAATACAAAGTGATTTACAGTACCAACTTGTAAGGCCCAGCTTGATTGGCCAAGCAGTGAATACAAAGTGATTTACAGACTTACAGTACCAACTTGTAAGGCCCACCTTGATTGGCCAGGCAGCAAATACAAAGTGATTTACAGTACCAACTTGTAAGGCCCACCTTGATTGGCCAAGCAGCGAATACAAAGTGATTTACAGTACCAACTTGTAAGGCCCACCTTGATTGGCCAGGCAGGTAGGGGTTCCAGGAAGCTGGCAGGGTAAGGATAGTCCACCATGGCGAGGTTGAACCATGTGTTGAGAAGCCATTGGGTCATGGTCACAGTAACGTCTTTCGTTGTGTTGAGTGGAGAACACAGAGAGAACATAGAGGACAACTTCTCTCTACCAGCAGCTGAGAAGGGAATAATTACTATCATTATTACCTTTGCCAAGAAGATTCTATTTTCAGTTGTGTCTGTCATTCTGTCTGTTGATCAATAAGATAACTCAAGAATGGCTGGATGGATTGATTTCATACTTGGTGCTTTTGATAGGGTGTGACGAAAACTGGAAATGATTAGATTTTGGGCCCCCTAGTGGCTTCCCTTGGTACTTTAGCGGAAGTTCCGGATCTCGTATCTCGTGTTCTGAACACGTTGTGGTCCAGATTTTTGGGTGTTAGATTGCTCTTTTGCTCTAGAAAAAGAGACATAAGTTTGTTAGAATTTTTCCAAGAGAATATCTCGAGTTCTGAACAAGTTATGGTCGAGATATTTGGGTGTTAGATGTCTTATTAGTGTCAATATCAGACAGATTTCCTCATGCAGATATCTTTTTGTTTTGACCCCCTGATGGTGCATTGGATACTTGTATCTTTAAGATTTAAAGTAGTCCCGACCTGTTTGTCCTATCTGATTGAGGAGGTCCCAGGACTTGCGGATGCGTGTGTCACAGCCAGGGCTGCCCTTCTGGAAGTCTTGTGTGATGATGGAGTACTGACTCCCACATGGTGTCAGACCTTCAAACTGCCACACCGGAGCCGAGGCAGCCAGAGACCTACCAACAAACAAACAAACAACAAAACAACCTCCGACAGTGTTATACATAAAGCCACACTGACTTAATTCATGGATGACATCCTCTGAAGACCCCCAAACTAGTGCACGTGGGCAAAAAAAAAAAAAATTTCCAGCCAAAAAAAATGCTGCTAAACCACAGGAATACAAAAGCTGGTATTGTGACTTTTACGACAAGCCAGCACATGCTGGCCTTTTGCAGCACCGTACTGAGTTTTAGATTTCTGTGGAGCTTTGGTAGCCTGGGTGCCATCCTCTGTAGTTACCGCTGGCTCCCTATTGCTAGCTACCATGGACTACAGAGGAGAGCCTCCTCAGACGTAATTTTTTTCTAGAACAGGCGTAAATCAATGAGCGTGTGGGTGTCATCCATAAAATAAAACAAGAAGCCATAGGCGACAATCCTCCGTGAATTTTTATATATTTCAACAAAATCCCAAGCGTCAACGCCAGACCTACTGTGCAGACATTATAATTAGGCAACGGTTAATACAATGAGGGCGCGTCACAAGCATAAAACATACAAAGAGCTAAATCCATTACTGCTCCCAGGGCGTGTAAAGATACTGTGCTTCAAGTTCGAAGTTCATTTTAATTACACACACACAATCATTGCATTCACATAAAGATCGGACTATCATGGTCGTGTCTAGTAACAAAGACAGCCCCACCGTCTTACCGTGCCTGTACCTAATTAAGCGCGCCTGGAACAGGCCAAATTCCATCAACAGTTGCGGTAAGCACCGCGAGTGTTACTACCGCCGGCCAGATAACCAGGATATCTGCTTAGAGTACCTCTGCTACCAGACAACTGCCTAAACCTACGGCCTATTCCACAGGATTGTAAAAGTAGGGATGTTTCTAAAATATGCATTTACTTCAATATCAAAACAGCTACAGTAAAAATAAAAAGACGTGCATCATCCCGGACATAATGCCACACCACATGCGAAATTACACAGAAATGCGACGTACGGAAGAATGCGTTTTGGCTGCGAACATCTTCCAAAAAACTTGGCATCTCTTAAGCATGGGCAAAAACATCTGGAACCACTTATCAAAACCACCCCGTATCTGCATGAAGTTCCACCCCCCCACTGCTATTCCAAACAACGCGTTTTTCTGGACCATTCCAATTCGCCTCGTAATTGTAGGGGTGCGTCTGCAATATTACATTGACCGCGAAAGCAGCAACGGCAAAAATACACATTCGTGCATCAACACGGGCATGCCCGCAGACAGCGTATAAAATTGCGTGCCGATTACACAAAGAGAACCCAGTGTTTTGACTGCGAACACGAAAAATCAGCCGATCACAACACTCCGTCCGGAGGTCCTGACCTCCTTCACGGAGTAAAAAAATCAGTGTGGCCTTAAAGCTAAGCAGATGGCTTTTTCTTACCACCTTAGAAAACAATAGCCTTCTTCAATAAAGCAGACTGTTACATTGTTCTTGTACCTATCTGAGCTTGAGCAATTCAGGATACTTGCACTATTGACTATACATGTACCTATTCACTGTACACTGCACCTCATTGATGTGTAAAAAAAAATGTACAAAATGCTTTATGTAGTTTAATGACCACTTGTAACCAAAGAGAGGTCTGATACCCGATGACGGAGCTGGGATACTTCATCCGGAACCAGGCCGCGAGCATCCCTCCGTACGACCCCCCGAAGGCCACCACGGGACTGTCCGCGGCACCGGGGATGCTGGACTTCAGGTGTGTGATGAGACGGGCGAAGTCTGCCAGAGCCTGCTCTGCCGTCAGGTAACCAAGGTGCCGAGGGTCCTTGTTTAAAGGAATTCAAAGAAGTGAACAAATATCCTGTTTATTTCTACTTTTCTTGTAGAATTCTTGTCGATACACTATATGCTATGCCATAACCAGTGTAATGGATGTAATCTTAATACATTTGTACATTCCATTAAAGGGCGCAGCTGCTTAGGTGTCTTATAATTTTCGAGGACATGAATGGGGACAAATGTATCTGATTTGCCTGAGGTGTTAGCCAGCCAAAGTAGACAGGACAGATAGCCAGGACTGGGACATAGGCTAGCCTTTCCGTAAACCCAGGAATAATGATGCCTGACTCTGTTTCATTAAGTAACACTGATCAAAAACTGATTATCAGAAGTGATCCACATGTTCAGTAGAAAAAGTTTCATGAACAACTTACTTGTACATGTAAGTGTATGTCATCTGAGAACTCCTCATATGAACTGGACTACAGGTCATTACAGATAAAAACTGCAGAATATTATATTGAAAGTCTCATTACCTTGTAGGAATCTTTTCCATATGGCATTGAATCTCCATAGTAGCGATGTTCTGCAAAAACCACCATAGCCTTGAATTTTGGTGCAATGTCCCACATAAAGCCCTGGAATGAACAGGTAGGATGACATGCCATGTCAAAGTGACTCTAGGACTCAGAAACATCACAGAAAATAATCTTCTAAAATCTCACAATATTTCATTCTTAAGTGACAAAGGTTATTCTCTAGAATATCATTATCAGAAGGTAGATTGTATAGCAAAGAGGGAATTATTCATTCATTCATTCCTTTTCACTTTCCTTTGTTTATTCCTCCATCCTGGGAGAGCTTCTTGAGATAAAATACATACATGTACATATAAATGTAGATACATATGTATATAAAAGACAAAGACATCTTCATTCATTCATCCATCCATCCATCCATCCATCCATCCATCCATCCATCCATCCATCCTTCCATCCATCCATCCATCCATCCATCCATCCATCCATCCATCCATCCATCCTTCATTCATTCATTCATTCATTCATCCATCCATTCTCCACTTACTGTGTTGTCACCAAACCATGTGATGTCCCCTTCGTTCCCAGTGTAGAAGAAGATAGGTCCTCCGTCACCTTCAAAGTATTTCCTATTGATGAGGTAACGTTGATCAAAGGTGTCTGAAGTGGCAAAGCTGAAGTGATCCACCTGTTCAGCAGAAGTACCTGAGATTTAACTTCGACTACTGACACAACTAACTTTATACATACATGTACTGGTATAGCCTGGGTGCCAGACTGTTTCCAGGGTTAACCAGTACAGATACCAAATACTAGTACTTCACACAGCCGGAACCGTAAGATATAACGTCATACTAGTACTAAAAATGCGTCATCTTTCTTTTATATAACTCACATGGCTAACTATATAGCCTGAGTGCCAGACTGTTTCCAGGGCCTACACAGGCCAGTTCCTTGGCTCCAGGGCCAACATACCCATTATAAGTAACTTCTCCTAAACACCTTTTCTTTAATGTTTACCCACAGGTGCAGTAAGTCTTTTACTTCCAAGTCATGAATATAATATCAAGCAATATCTGCCAAAACAGACTGTTTTAGATTTTCTTTTTATTTTCCAAGAACAATAAATGAGTGGAATAAGCTGCCGGGACAGTTAGTAAAAGCCCAGACAGTGGAGGCCTTTAAGGCCGGACTCCTGGCCGTGCAGCCATAGTCCGTCGCAACCCCCCCCCCCCCCCCACCTCAGGTGATCCCCAGTAGGGGTTGTTAGAGAGTATACAAGAAGAAGAAGAAGAAGAACTTCCCTCTGCTCAAATCTGCTTTATGTAACGTTAGCTCTTTGGTGGCTCGGGCCTGTTAATTTGTGACAGCTTTCTCAGCAGGGTGATAATCACTCCCCCTCCCCCTGTTCTCTTATCATCATTCCCCTGCTTTCACAGCAGGGTGGTAACCATTTCCCCTCCCCCCTGTTCTCTTATCAACAGTGTGAGATAATCACTCCCCTGCCTTCTCAGCAGGGTGGTAATCGTTTCCCCACCCCTGTTCACACCCATCATATCAATTAGACACAAACTGCCCTTTGCATGTAAGTGTAAACTAGCAGTTAAACAGGAGTGATACACATTACATGTAGATTACGCATTTAGTATATAGATAAATAGTATACATCTTACCGGCTGTGTAAAGTATTTGGTATCATAGCTGTACTCCGATCTCAGGACAGGACCTTTCGGCCTTGGAAACCTGGGGGTCAGCAGGCCTGTACCGCCGGTAAGGACCACTGACAGGCAAACCAGACACGCGGCTACGTGAGACATTTCCTCGTTGATGTTCTAAACGCCCGTAAGTTGGCAAAACGCCCTGAAGAAAAGTCATAAAGTGACGATCACATGAGGCACTCGGGATCCGGGAATGTTAGGTCACATCCTTACACACGTACGCGTACAGCTCAGCTGATTGCTTTGACATTTGACCTAGAAATGGCGCGAAACAGCTAGACACCCCCGATCTAAAATGGACGTGCCCATTTCCCAGCATTCTAAGTGTGCCATGACAACCATATGTAAACATCAGCGCCAAAGATGGCGTCTTGCTGTCAAAAGTCAGCTGTTACGGTGACCAACTCCAAATATGATATCAGCTAGTTTGAATGAAGCATTTCTGGTCGGCTCCAGCAAAGGAGCTTGTACTCATCGTTAACATTCATGCATCTGGTTTGTAACCTTAGATTTTGTCAAATAATTTGTTTATTAACAAAGTTAGTAACAGACTGTTATGTTAGTTTCGTTCGCCCATCCTTTCGCTTCAAGTTAATTCATGATCATGCGTGTTATACACTGTGTCATTATAGCCTGGTGTCTAGTCTATCGTGGTTCGGGCCGGCTCTCTTCGGGGCTGCAGGGGCTCTTCGCCGCCGGACTGAACTACCCGTACGGTACTGAGTTTTGCACCGCAGGAGTTTATAAATTATACATCATACATGTAACTTTACCTCGATAATTGAACTCCTACCGTGCAAAACTCGTAACGGTATATAACGTTACCTAACTAGTTGAGTGGGCGGCGAAGAGCTCCAGCAGCCCCGAAGAGAGCCAACCAATCGTTTTTTTTTTTTCAATTAGCTTTAACTTCTGAAATATATATAAAAAAATGTTACCATAACCTTATTGCATACTGTAGGGAGCAAATGTTCAATCCTAACTAATGTTATGTCATGTCATTACAGAACTAGGATTCTGGCAGCAGAAAGCTGCAGTCCCTCACACATAACAACCAACGGGTACAGACAGAGAACAGCAAGTTCAACCATCATGGCCTTGACAGCAGATCTTGATCCGGAGTTCTCCGATTTCGGCTTCGCGTGGTTGTTCGATCCAAACGACTTGGCCTACCTTCCCATAGAAGAGCAACTCAAGCACTACAAGCAGAGGCAATTGTTTCCAAATCTTTACTACCGGGTAGCCTCCAAGTCGTTTGGAGCACCTGTTTCAAGGAGGAGAGTTATAATAGCCCCACCTATGAGCACCGCAGACGATGGTGTTCGAGAACTCAAGCAGCCGTTCCATGCCAGCTTGAACCCCCCTCCCCCACCTACCAAAACTCTGGAGGAAGAGGTGAAAGAGATTCAGAAAGAGCTGTACATCAGGGAGCAAGAGTGCAAAGAGTGGGTGGCCAAGCGCCAAACTCTGAGGCAAGATCTGAACAAGTTAGGGCTGAACCAGTCGTGGCTGGCCAGGAAACCGGATAGGACTGGTCTGGAGAGTCGTGTGCTGGGACAGCTGAAGGTGTCAGACAGACAGAGGCAGCAAATACAGGCACAGGAGGCAGAAGAGATACAGGTACAAACAGGGCACCCATACAGTGTTCTAGCCAGCATCCATCTTTCCTTTTGAAGGAATTTTTGGCCTCATTGCAGCTAGCTCAAGTTCCTCAATCTGTCATTTTTGACAGACAAAAATTGGTGTGTACAGATGTGGAAAGACATGTCACCAAGAAAAATTTGACCCTCAGAATGCAGGAAATAGCATTTCAGAGGGTCAGGATTTCAAACTTTTGTTGGGGGAGTATGGTCCAACTCCCTAGGATTGTTGCTTTACAAGATGTAACTTTGAGATGACAGAAAAAAAATCAGGCTGGCTGAAACACTGCAAGCCTGACAAGTTTTAGTTTAAAAAAAAATATTCAGAAAACCTAAGGCAGGACAGACTGTACACATTGTAAGAAACCCCTGTTCATACCCCTGGGGTTGAGGTAGGGGGTAGCTTGGTAGCCTGGCCTGGTAGACACACCATCATTTTCCATTGACCTTCATAAATATTGGGCATCGATCAATACGCCGTTTACATCCATATTTTTGTACTAATAGTTTCTTAGAATACACCTACAGTATTGATCACATTCTCATTGTTGCCATACATTGTACCAGGTACAACCGTCATGCAAGAAGGTTCTTTCATTCACCATATACTGCATATAGGACAATATCCTTACATAGATGTGTTCTTCTTTCACATACAGGTGGCAAAGCCGAAAGTAAAGGAGCAACAACGCGTCCGCAGTCCAACACCCACAGTGGCGTCTCCATCACCTGAGGCCATGAGAGTCATCGATAAATATGTCCGACAACACAAGCTACGTCTGCTTGACTTCTTCATGCGATTTGATAAGAACAAGCAGTGGCTGGTCAGTAGGGAGGACTTTAAAAAGGTCATCAAGCTGGTAAGTTTTATTACCTTCATTGAGAAGGTTATGTGCTATTTATTTATTTATTCATAAAAATATCTCCGCCATATAGATAATTGTTTTTGGTTTGGCCTTGATGTGGGCTGTGGTATGTATGTAAGCAGTATAATTTGAGTAGTCTGTGCATGCCCGTAGCCAGGGGGGGTTCGGGGGTTCGGAAGAACCCCCCCACAAGGCTCAAAGGTCCACTTTTTGGTCCACTTTTTATGTAAAGGTCCACTTTTTGGTCCACATTTTAAGTAAAGGTCCACTTTTTGGTCCACATTTTATGTAGAAAAACTGCTCCCTTTGTCATTGAATAAAAATCTATCTCTGATTTTTTCTTGGAAATCCTCTTGAAAATGCACGAAATGCCATTTTAGAAGGTTCATTTTTCAAAATTTTCCGGGGGAGCATGCCCCCGGACCCCCCTAGGAACCTCGCACCTACGGCGCTCGAGGTCCCCTCAAGCAGTGGGAAGAACCCCCCCATTCAAAATCCTGGCTACGGGCATGCTGTGGATCATTTTTCATGATATTTGATAGGTGAGTAGCGGTTGTAAAAATGAAGGTCAAGTTCAAAAATGGTTCACCTGGCATTTTCCAATGGTACTGCAGTGGGCTTCCTATGCATTTGCCATTTGTATATCAGTATATATATACAGCATAACTTGAGAAGCTATGAATGGATCTTGATCTTTGGTGGGTGACTAGGTGAGTATGAATAGAATAAAAAGAAATTCTTCTCCTTCAGACCGGGGTACCGATAAGTGACCACCAGCTGGAGGACCTGATGGTGATGTTGGACCAGGATGGGAATGAGAAGATAGACTACAGGGAGCTGGTGCAGGGACGTCACAAACTACACGATGAAGACTGGGACGCTCTGAGGAGTCAGGCCCAATCTCGACTCACCAGATCTGGTGAGTACAGTGACAAATAGCCATGGCAACTCTTGAATCAGGCATTTTTCGTCAAAAGAGTCGTGGAAAGCAAAATTGGCCATGATGAAAATTTCCCATTGGCTGCATGATGTTCTGCTGTCAACACTACCGGGCGGCCATCTTTCTTTGCATGTTGCATGTTCAGGCCGTTAGAGTAAACCTAGCGTCCCCGTTTGGAGCAAAATTACGGCAAACCCCATAGAAATGATAGTTTTCCGTAATTTTGCCCTAAAAGTTACGCATTTGTAATATTTTATCTCTAAGTCTAAGAAGTAGATTTGGAGTCAATACTAGAAACATGGGGCACCCAGGAACAATCTTCGAATATTCGTCATTATGATAGCTAACATAACTTGGGTGAATACATTTATAACATCTTAATGATCACAAAATGTTTTTTACAGAGGAAAACCTGGCAGCGGGGAAACACAGATCTACACACGGCGGTAAGAAAAGATCCACGTCAGCTCAGGTCACCAGGGTTCACGCCCCGTCCTACAAGACTCCAGAGAAGACGGCCCAGGACACGGGACTGGACCGTTCGCGTCAAACCATGGGCTCGAGTTCGTCGTCTTTGTTAGAGGTTCCACCAGTGGATACAACTGAGACTGTACCTCTTTCCAGTGAAGTCATGCTGGAGAGAAGGAAAAGGGAGAAGCAGTGGGAGAAAAAGGTACTGTAACAGTAAATTCATTCATTTTTAAATTAGCAGACACTTCTACTAGACTTATAGGCAATACCAATTTCATTTATTGGTTCTCAGAATGATGCGCCTCTTCATTTTTTTTTGGTTTGCAAAAAAAGAAAAACAGATTCTGGTTCTGAATCAACTCAAAAATGCTCATAATTTGCCCTCAACAGTTGAGGAAAGTCCTTTTCTTCCTAGTTGTTGAAGGTTTTTTCATCTATCAATGCAGTGGTTTGATTAAAGTTCAAAATTCATTGTTTAAATGTGAACCCAACCTTTGTTGTTGACTTCATGGCTCCTATCGTGGCTTTTGGGGCTATGATAGGATGCCTAGAACTGTTTTTATTTTCATTTTTTTTTTCGCCCTGTCGCTTCATATTTTTTCTGAGAAAATCAGAAAACCAACAAATTAATTTGGTGTGGCCTTAATTTTGTGGTAAAAGGGGAAGGGGGGTTGGATCATTTTTACTAATTCTGTAGTACATGGAAATAATTTTGGAAACTTTTCAATCAACAAAGGGGTGCATAATGCACAGTCTGTTTTAAGATCGAGTTACAAGAATATTTCTTACCGTTAATCATAACAACTTGTTCTATTATATTGTATTTTGGTAGCCAATGGATTCCTGGAGGATGGGAAGGTAATTACCGATTAGTTAAAATTACTGTTACAGTAACGCAGTTAATATCTTAAGTATAAAAAGTTTTGGAATAGTGAAGGACCTCTTGTCCTGTCTTCAATGATGCTACTTTAATTTGAAGAATGCAAGGCAGTTTTTCATTCATTCTTTATTTTGACCACTTCTGGTCATTTTTCCCACTAGTACACTGTAAGGTGTTAGTTAGGTGTAACTCTGAAACATCAGAAATACATATACCTGCACAGCTCCAAGTTTACCTGCACTAACCTGCATATGCACATGGTATTTCCAGCCCTGAAGTGTGATGTCTGGGGTAGATTAAAGTTGTTGGGAGGTCTGTTCTGGAACCATTCACGAATGAACTTTCACACTGATGAGAGATATGTTTGCTACCAATAGGAGAAGCAGAAAAAGAAGAAGAAACGACAGCAGGAACTGGAGGAGGCGGTCCGACTGATCCGGACAGGAAATGTTGCAGTTGACAACCATTCGTTACCGTCCTCTATGACGGGGGAGATGGGGGCTGCGGTGGATCGGTACCGGCAGCAGCGGCTGCGTGAATATAACCAGATCTGCAGACTCTGCAAGGAAAGCGGCACAGCGCTCTCATCAAGTTTGCTGGAGAGAGGTAAGGCATTGTGAACTTAACTAGTGTCACATTATGATTAGATCAGTTTGGGATCAATTTGACCTTATTCCTGCTGCCTAGCCCTGTAACCAATGCAAATTTGGTGCAGAAACACTACCTCATCATGGCATATTATTCAAAGTATGTAGTACTAAGTACAATGTCATGTGGCACTGCATGCATCTGGCACTTGCAGGAAGACAAGTTTTTACTCAACATTTTACCTTTGATTGAAAGACTCGACAAAGCTACATTTGAATCAAATTGTACTAATACAGAAGCAAATCACCCTTTCTTCCTCCATCTCTCAGAAAAAAGTTCCAAGCTGAAAGTGTCTTTCCTACTTGTACAACTACATCACTTACAATGTACATGTATGAAAGCTTCCCGAATGGGTACAAAAAAAAACTTTTTAAGTCTTACATGTAGGCACATGCAGGTAAACATCCGTCTTTTGAGTTTCTTATTGTACCCCAAAACACAGTGGTTTCTATGAGCCTTGTTATGAGTTGAAAATTGAACTAAATAAAATTAAAAAATAATGAATGAGGATGTAACCTAGCAGGCACATTTTAATGACCAATCATAACCTCCCATTGTTTGAACCGTGTAGTCCTGCTCCACCCTGGTGACCGGTTGCTGACCGGCAGCACCACTGCCCTGCGCCAGCCTGGACTGGACCTGCTGTCTAAAGACTGGGCAAAAACACCAGCAGCCCACAAGGCCAAGAAGAAGGAGGACAAAGCAGTCAAGCATCAAGGCGATCATGTGGTATGTCTAGACTGATACCTGTGTGTTGTTCATAAGGGGAGGGGACAACCCTATGTTCCAGGCATAGAATGTAGGGGTGTCGGAACATAGGGGTGTTGGAAAACAGGGGTGTTAGAACATAGGGGTGCCGGAACACAGCAGTTTTGGAACACAGGAGTGTTGGATAAAGGGGTGTCAGAACATAGGGGTGTCAGAACAAAGGCGGGTCGGAACATAGGGGTGTCGGAACAAAGGCGGGTCGGAACATAGGGGTGTTGGAACATAGGGGTGTTGGAACGAAGGGGTGTCAAAACATGATAGGGGTGTTGGAACACAGGGTTGTTGGAATATAGGGTTGTTGGAACATAGGGTTGTTGGAATATAGGGTTGTTGGAACATAGGGTTGTTGGAACATAGGGGAGTCAGAACATAGGGGTATTGTTTATGACTTGATTGTTAATCTAACATTCAATTTTTCAAACTTCCACGTCCTTTTTCCAGGTAAAACGGACGAAGCAAGGCACTCTGTTGGTTGACTCCCGACACGTCTACCCCATGCAGAAGAGAGTGGGAGCCACCGGTCAGCGCATGAGTCTGTCCACCGGAAAGGCCAACATCTCTCGAGTGGTGGACTGTTGGATGACCTTTGAGGAATATGAGCAACTTACAAGGTAAGACTCAGGCACCTGGTATGTGGGGTGTACAGAAAGTGCGAAAATAAGCAAAAACGAGTGAAAACAAGCAAAAGCAAGCAAAATGGGTTAGCAAAAGGGGAAAGCAAAAAAGGAACAAATTTGAATATGAAGCAAAAAACAATGTAAAGCGCAGATACTGTGGTGCAAAACACAAGTAGATGGTAACTGAGTACAGGTCCTGGACTAAAATATGCAGAAGTTGGGAAACATATTGTGCATAATTATGCGCATAAATTGGGCCCTAGTGAAGAAATGACCAGAAAATTGAAAATTTGTATCGTCCTAATGTAGAGGGAACTGAGTACAGGACTAAAATACACAGGACTAAAAGTGAAGAAACACTGTGCATAAATTGGGCCTTGGTACAGAAGTGACCAGAAAATTGACATTTTGTATCGTCCTACTGTCTATGATGCAGTTATAATTAAAGTATCGTCTAATGTTACAGAACCCACAAGGTCAGGTTCAAGAAGTTGGTAAGCAGTGACACGCCCAATGCCTCCAGTGTGGACGACAACGCCTTCTGGCCTGGACACCTGCTGGACAAGCTGCGACTCTGCATGTGTCCGGAGGACAAGCCGCCCGCCGAACCACATACCCTGTTCCACAACACACAGAACAAGCCTCCCACTAACTGGGGATACGAGAACAAGGAGACATGGCCAGTCAGCGATAGGGGCTACATCCAGTACGGCCACATTGAAACGGACAAGGAGATTCGGGGTTATAATCTGTAGGTACTGTACCTGGGCGAAACCCATAATGTATTGTGCACAGCACTTCAGCAGAACCCCTCATATAAAGTCGTATTTGCGTATGTACTATCAACAGCCCGTCTGTAGTTTCCAAATGTTGTATCGGCAAAGATACTAGTATCTTCTGCAACAGGCAAAATTCTGATGCAATGTTGACCAAACGTCCAATGAAAACCGTGAAAAATCAGTGTTTTGCACAGGCGCAGTACGTTCTGTTGGCATGCTGGCCAAGACACGAGTCAATTTAATTCGTAAATGGCTATATATTGGATAGCCTGGGTGCCATCCTATTTGTATGCTGGGGTCCCCATGCTTGCTCCATAACAAATATTTGTTAGGAAAACTTTGCCAAACAATGTACTTTGCAGGCCATGCAGAATATGTAGTGCCAATCATTTGGACACTTTCAGGTTCTATGGGATCAAACTGAAATTTGTCTTCCATTTTCTATTTATAAAGATGATTGCAGTACTTATTTTTACTACTTCTGTAACTGTTATAGTAACTGTAACTACTATAATTAATAAGACTTTTTGTATATTTTTACAGTACATGTACAGTATGTAAATACTAAAGTTAAACTTAACTGTGCCATAGCATGTACATGTTAATACCATATTATTAAAGAATGCATTTTGCAGCAATTTTGAGATTGAAAATCTTGCACAAAATAGATCATAAATGACATTCTTATAAGGAAATGTAACTTTATTGGGTTTAATCCCACATGCTTTTTACAGAAAATTGGTATCGAAACGGCTACTTAGCATGCTAAAGATTAAAGAAAATATCACAGCACACAGTTTCGTCGAATCTGCTTTAGCTCTTTGTCTTGAGTTACCGGTAACTTACTGTAGACGTCAATGTGGATCAGCATTTTACACGTGCGAGTCGAGTTTACGTTATAGAGATTTCCCACTTTTGTACGAGTCTATTCGCCAAATGTGTGATAAACAGTAGATCATTCTGTCGCACATTCTATGGTGACATCATCAGCCTGGCCACTAGACTTCTCTGTACACGTGACATGAAGACTGCCCTCTCTGTAAACAACAACAAATAAACAGGCTCTTCTAAAGATATCAATGATGAGAACCACTAAATATGAACTTATTTTGGCCACAGCAAGTAAATATTATGTATGACATGTGCATTGAGCTTTATCAATTTTTCATGAAGCACATGCTCAAAACAACAATTATATTCTTAAGTTACATATATATATTATCTGAATAAAATCATGATCTATGATTAGATACTACAACTACTACTAAACTACTACACTGTACTAGGCATTAAGTCTAACTAGACTCACCTTCGAAAGTGAAGCGCAACTGAGACGACCTTGACATCATCCTCTCCAGTTGGAAGGTCACTCAGCACAATCTGAAGAAATCAAAGAATGCTTAACCTATTGCTCACCCTGTTGCATGCTAAAAATGTGTCCAAATAAAAAATAACACAGTAGTACACATGTTGTACCTACATTTCCCAAAAATTGGCATCATTACCAACAAAAGGAGGGAAGGGAACGAGGGTGATGCTTAATAAACTAAGTCATACACAACCAAGAGAACAGGCCTTTCAATGCAAAATGAGCCAAAATATGGTGTCCCTAAACCCCCCCAAAAATTTTTAAAATGCACAACATCAATTCCAACGTCCGAATCCGGTATTTGAATTCTGATGTGGCTCAGGTAAAACGCATTCAAATTTAACATTCAGAAGCCTATGTGATAACCAAATAGAACCCCAGGCTGTACCGCTAGTTATCACACTTGTATCGAACATTATCACGGCCCAGGTATGACATAAAGCTTAAGAGGGTTACAATCATTACATTTTGTAATTGTTCACAGTACTTAGAATTAGGTACTGGTACACTTGGCCTTTGGACGGCATTGTCCCCACCTTGGCTAAAAGCACAGCTTTTTCCACAGTATCCTCCTGGTCTCCTTCATACAGCTCCACACAGCAGGCAGTGTGTTGTGGGGAGACATTGAAGCTGTGCTGACAGTGTAGAGGGATGGGGGAATGTGCCGGCACTAACGTCTTCAGTACTGGGCTTCCCGAGTCATCTACGGTCTAGAGGGAAGGAATTAAAAGGTTTTTAAACACAACATACAAATAAACTTTGTTGCAGAACTGTTGAACAAAGAACGACTTAAAAATGTACAATATCATCATCTGCTATACTATGAGACTTGCTAAATTCATCTCAAGTTTTACGAAATACTAGGTACACTTGGGAAGAGAATGACTGTGCTTTTACAATTATAGGTGAAATGTCTAAGCTTTTACCAGGCATTTTTGAAAACACATGACTTTTTTTGTATTGTCCTACATGTATACATATATATGTATGTTACATTCAAAAATACAGGGGTTGTCTGCACATGTCAATGAATTTACTATTTGAACCCATCAAGAGAAAATTTAATCCTAGCATTAGAAGATGATAGACTATATATATACACATAGCAAAGTACATTTTTGTACGTGTGTAATTTGCAAAATTACCTACACCCCCTTACAAGCAAAAGACCTTCATAGTTATGGACAAATGGTGAACAAATATTTTCTGGAATCTCCAGGTTTCTTATACCTTATCTGTGATAGCCAACCCTCAGAGAAAGCCCTTCTCTGAGCATTAGAAACATACCTTAAGCATGACAGCTCTTGCTGTACTGGGGATTTCTGAAATGGCTTCATTCAGCGAGTTCTCTTCTCCTTTTCCAGACAACAGGGCTGCCTGAAGAGATGACAAAAAATCAGGCATGAGGGTCAGTGAATAATATTCAAAGACATGTTTTTTCCCATGGTTTTACTCTCTTTTTAATGCATATTTACGAATATAATGATTCAGTACAATATTTCAAAGATGAATGATCACATGATACATGTACTGTCAATCTGCTAATGCTAAAGTGACATTTGTTTTTAGACAGCTGTACATATCATACTGTAAACACAATTCAGGATGCTCGCCTGCGATGTTGTTTTTAGTAAATAAAGTTCTGAAGTTCCTGCATGGACAGCTACAATCCGATATGCTATCAGAAAAATGCTTTAGCTTGACTAGGCCTCAGTAAAACACCCCTAACCTGTGTGTGTGATGTAACATCAACCTGTTTTCCACAGTCCCCTGGGTTACTGTGTTATGGGTCTGGGTTATGCTACTGTGAGCAACAAAGATAGCTGAGGTCAAGGTATGTGCCCTTGTAATTGTGTCAGATGCAACCTGAAACCAACGGCTCGGTTACAGAGTTTGCCACGCCAGGTATCACTGTTACATGTAGGCTATGATGTAGCTGTTACCTCATTGATCAACATCATGGGTATGACCAAGGACATATACAGAATGTCCTTGGTATGACCTTTTAACCCAAGTCATGTGACTTCCCTCGTCAGTAGCTGAAGAAAGATGGCGGATGCCATCTGAAAGCTTCTACGCTTTACAGAACTCAAGTCGTGCGTAACAGTTTGAATTCCTTCCTCTTATGCAAGGTGTATGCAGCTTTTCCCAACATACCAGATCAAAATCTCAACCATGTGAACAGGTATGGCACACAGGTGACTTCCTTGACTGTTTCGTAAGGCCAGGTGTGCACTTCCAATTCAAGGCTACTTCTGTCTTGAAGTATCAAGTTGTACCCTTCTTCAGGACACTGTATCTGGGTAAGTCTTCATCTTGGTCTTATAATCATGTTTTAAGATGGTTAGAGATTGTCGTCAGATTTCTATTAATTATAATTCTTGCATGGTACACGTGTATCAGGGAGTGTCTGCCTTTTATGATTTTCAAACAAATTTACTTCCTGCAAGAAGCATGGCATGGTTCTTGTTGTGGAAACAGTAGAGAAGGTGGATCAAATAGCTTATTTATTAAGACCCTCCTAATATGTATTTAGATGAGTGAAGCAAGTGTATTTGAGACTTCATCTGGTTTACTTGTAAACAAACGTCCGTGCCAGGTGTGCATCCCCTGCCACCCATCGCAGTTGTTATACATTGTAAACAACCATGCAGCATCCTTGTCATGGGTTTATCATACGACATTAAAAATTTGTATCTTGATGTTAAATAGTATACAAAGTACATTGGAAATTGCTATGACCAGGCACATACTGCAAATAGTGCAAAAAAGTTGTTACTGACAGGAAGCGAAGGAAGAAATTTGAATCAGTACCATCAGTTTTGTGAACAGGTGCACATGTTAGTTTAGTCGGTTGAGCGATCGCCTTGCAAAACATCCTGTCAGTAGTGAAAAATAAATCTTATTGACAGGAATAATCTGTCAAAAGAGAAAAATTTTAATGAACAGACACAGCCTGTCAATAACCTCTGCTAAGTGGACTTTTCACTCGGCAGCATGCAGTATGATTAAAATGAACAGGACAACAGGCCAACTCGTGCGTTTCTGCCAAAAGCCTGGGTCAGCCAACAATACACTCAGTCTGGTTATCCAACAGTACTACCTCAAACAAATCACATTTGCGACGTTATGACTTCGCGATGGAGTGGTCAACGCAAATATTGTGAAAATAAAACCACCACGAACATGTCAAGATTTACAGTATTGGAATTTGGAAACAAGTCTAACTTGTTGGCAGTTACGCTTTTTTTATCTTCACAAATGCATCTTAAATGCATCAAACAGATAAAAAAATAGTTTGCTACATTATACATTGTATTATAGCATAAGTGGTAAATCTACATGTATAATATCAACATGTTACAGAAAGTAGTTATATCTGATGTTTTGCTTTTTTTCAGACTGGTGTCACTTGACTTGACACAGGAAACAACATGACAGCATTGCTACCAGCTGCAGGGAGGCTGCTATGCCTTCTCATCATCCTAACGGTGTTCAACTCTACAGATTCCTGCAGCTTTTCGCAGTTTGAACGCGCTTTAATCGTCGACTGCCGCAACCAGGGCCTCACCGGTGTTCCCAGCAACTTGCCGCCAGGCACAACTGATCTCTGGCTGCAGAATAATCTAATTACAACGTTAGATCAGTCTGATTTCCCACAGTATAGGCAGATGAGAGATCTCGATCTAGAAAACAATCGTATTGCCACAATACACGACCAAGCATTCTATAACTTGTCAGATTTGGACACTCTGGAACTTCAGGGAAACCGTCTGTCTAGTCTCAGTACCGACATGTTTGCAGGGCTGGGAAACTTGCGGACCCTTTTGCTGTACGATAACGAGATCAGCGATATTCAGGCTGGAACTTTTAACTCAAATTCCCAACTGAGAACCTTGTACCTGTATCAGAACAAGTTAACTACCCTCAGATCTGACATGTTTGCAGGACTGGGAAACTTGCAGATCCTTTACTTGTACAATAATGAGATCACGGACATTGATACTTTCAGTTCCACACCGCGAATTAGAACCTTGTACCTGCATCGGAACAATTTGACAAGCCTCAGATCCGACATGTTCACAGGGCTGGGAAACTTGCAGACCTTTCGGCTGAACGATAATAACATTAATGATATTCAAGCTGAAACTTTTCATTCAACAGTACAATTAAGAACCCTGTACCTCGATTGGAACAACTTGACAAGCCTCAGATCTGACACGTTTACAGGGCTTGAAAACTTGGAGGACCTTCGGCTAACCAATAATGAGATCAGTAATATTCAGAGTGGAACTTTCAGTTCAACACTGCAACTGGGAACTTTACACCTGTCTCATAACAAGATAACAAGCCTCAGATCTGACATGTTCACAGGGCTGCTAAACTTGCAGATCCTTTGGCTTTACAATAATAAGTTAAACATCAATGATATTCAGGCTGGAACGTTCAGTTCGACACCACAACTGCGAACCCTGTACCTGCACCAGAGTAACCTAACAAGCCTCAGATCTGACATGTTCACAGGACTGGGAAACTTGGAAGTACTTTGGCTGTACAATAACGATATCAGCAATATTCAGAGTCTAACTTTCAGTTCAACACCACAACTGAGAACGCTGTACCTGTATCAGAATAGACTGACACTTTTCAGAGCAGAAATATTTTCTAGCCTACCACTACTTACACATCTCCGATTGTTTAGCAACCACATAGAAACCTTTCCTACGGAGGCTGTGTCAAAGCTTCCATCACTTTCTGAGCTTCTGCTGCAGGACAACCAAATGATGGTTCTTCCTTCATCAGCCTACGACAAGCTGTCGTCCATCTCTACTGTAAACATTGACAACAACCCCTGGCAGTGTGACTGTAGGATGGCTCCCTTCAGGCAAAAGATGAACGGGTCGCTTTCGTTTGAAAACCAGATCACATGCGAAGGACCGAACAACTTCAACGGGCAAAAGCTTAAAGATATCAGTCCTGAAGATTTGACGTCGGTCTGTGAAAAACCAACCATACTGAGGTTTGAGAGGGTTCGCAATAACACGGTGGTAGAAGGGGAAACGCTAGATTTTGTGTGTGAAGCTTCAGGAATCCCCACACCAGATATAACACTTGTTCTCCCATCTGGACTGAATATTACCACTGTCGAGTCAGGTGGGAGGATGATTGTTGGGGAAAATGGCGCCATCACCATAACCAATGTTACAGTATCAGACGCTGGTCTGTATGTCTGTGTTGCAGCAAGTTTTGTTGGCTCCACGTCTGCCATGGTGACTCTGTCTGTTGTTGACACGATGGCACCAGTAACTTCACCTCTCCCTACAACTGATGCCTCAAGCCAACCACCTTCAAATCCTACAGAGTCTACTTCCACCCTCTCCCTGCCTGTCCTTATTGCCGCAGTCTCTGGTGCAGTAGTTGGCGCTGTCCTACTTGTAACCACAGTCATAATTCTCACAATGTGGTGCAGGAAAAGATCCAAAAGCCCTTCTTCAAACTCAAATTCAGGAGTTGCTTTCAACAATACAAACTTGACAGCTACTGTCGCAATCAGTGGCCACGACCACGTAAGGCATGGTGCCATAGAAGATGAAGAAGAATATGTGGACGTACTTAATCCATCAAGAAGACAACTTAGAGGTGCTGGCCAAAGATCTACAGAACGTCTTGGCAGGGTTGAGCATGAATATGAGGTTATACCGCCCTCCCTTCCCCCTAGAAATATGCCAGGTCCAGCAGCTGGTGGCCAGAATGTGTCATCAGCTGCACATGGTGTTGATGCCGCACATGGTGCTGAAGCCACACATGGTGTTGATGCTGCACATGGAGTCATGGATGAGGATGAGGATGAGAATGAGTCAGTTAAAGATGATCCTCAGTCCCACAAGTACGTAAACAGTGAAATGATCGCAGCTGCTCAAGATGCTGAAACCATTGTAGAGGTAGTCATGGACAATGACTACATGTCATTTGTAGTTACTGAAAAGGACCAGGCAAAGTCCAACAGATATCAGAATAGACAGATGGTCGCAGATGCTAAAGATGCCGCAAAAGTCCCACAGGCTTTCAGTTATGAGAATGACAATGAGTTCAAAGGTCCACAGTCACAGAAATATTACAATGGCCATGAGCTAACAGCTGCCCAGGATGGTGGACCACTTCCACAGGTGATGGCGAACCATAGTGATGATGGGACAGCTGAGAACCAGCTGACACAGAATGCAACAGCAGCTGTCCACGGTGCTGACACTCCAAACCATTACCAACCGCTGAGGAAGGACACCCTTGAGCAGCCGCATACCTACACGTCCCTTCTGACTCATGACTTACCAAAACATCAGAAGTTTTCTGCAACAAAGGCTAACTACCCCAAGCAGCTAATGGCTCACAAACATTAGTTTGAAGAACAAACTTCAATTTTGTTCAGTGACTGCAGTCCCTGTCCAAGTGTAAGCTTATTGTCAGAGGCAGAATGTTCTAAAGTTGTGGTGCAAAATTACGACTGTTACAACATAATTGCAAAAGGGTTTTGTGTCTTATTGTACAAAATTGGTATTGTTAAAATAACTGTAAAATTTGTTTAGAAAAATCACTACTTTGGTTGTAAACATTCAGGAATTTATGTGTAAATTGTGTAATAACTATATTCAATAAGAGATGATGTACATCTACATGTAACATCATCTCATATCAAATATATTTTTTTACACAATATTGTAACCCTAAATGTAGTACCTTAGTGAATATATATGATAGTTAAGCCATTTAGCCATTTTGCATTGATCACAATTAACCCTTAACAATTAAGGTATACCGGTATCCTACTTTGACAGCCTTGGCAGTTTGTTTGTAAGCCGAACAAAGAAATAAAACAGGAAATTGGAGAATTCTAGTCTCCCTGGAAGTGTTTGTGCATTTGACCTTGACTTTCGTTTTCCCAAGACCTACCCACATACCAAATATCATAACAATCCATTGAGGCCTCCTTAAGTAATGCTGATCACATATATGTGGAAACACACACACACGGTATCACATTGACAGACAGAAACACACATTTAAAACACACATACACACACACACACACACGGTATCACATAGACAGACAGACAGAAACACACATTTAAAACACACATACACACACACACACACACACAGAACAAAAACAATACCTCTTTTTTTCATGGAGGTAATAAATGAATGCAACAGCACACCTGTTTGGCTGCTCCCATGGCGATAACTTCATCCGGTGCTACAGAGTTGAGGACGTCAGCATGGGGTACACACTCCTGAGCCAGCTTCTGTAACTTCGGAATCTTGGTGGACCCTCCACATAACACAACCTGCAAGAAACCAACATGCCTTAGGCTTAGATTTTCATGTTTCAGAAAGGAATTATTATATTTGCTCTGTGTCTTCTTTTTCTTATCAAAGTAAATAAGGTCAGTGACCTGGACCAGACATCTGTCACCATGGTAACTGGTGTTGTACAAGACACCCTGTGGTGTTCGATTACATTATGTAGCAACTGGCAGGACAGAGTCGGAGGGGCTGGTCATATAAATGAACTTGAGTAAGAAACAGATTAGACTAAGAAAAAGACTAATTATATGAGAAGTGAAGGTTCACATTATGCATTTGCTTTGCAAATATTATCTTTTTAGTTAAACATTGTTTTACATATACGCAACAATTCAATTTCTTGGTTCTCCAGTTTGTGGGATTTTTCTGAGGTGAAAAAAAAGCAAAAAAGATCACAAGTCTTGCCTGCTTCCTCCATTTCAGACTTGAAAAAAAAAAGATTATTATTACCTCCATTTCATTCTTGAAAAAAAAAAAAGACTTCAAACAAGAAAATTGGTTTGGTTTTATACCTACCATTTTGATTGCTTCTTTCTTGACCTGTGCCTGAGAGATGACCTCCTCTATTGGTTCCAGGAACTTCTGCAACAGACTCAAGGAGATGGACTCAAACCTGGCCCTGAGAAACAAGCAACATTACAATGTTTGTGTTTGCTGTGATTTACTAGTATATGTCGAAAACGAGATACGTTTTGTTACTTGAACGCCAAGCCCTATTAAAAACTTTACAATTCGACAAGATATGTAAGAAAATGTCAAAGAAGGACACTTTCAAATACTTGATGTCATGCAGGAATGAATGTATAGTGGACAAATTATGTTTCCAGATGTTTCAAAAAGAGAGGAGTAAACAACAATCTACAGTACATGACATTGTAGTACATACTAGTAGTATTGTTGTAATATATAGACTTTTAGCACTTAACATTAGAATGTAGCATTTCAGTGTTCAATACTCCATGTTTTACATTCTCTAGGCCACATATGGTCACATGAGCATTTAATCTTAATTGCAGGAATATGCAATAAAGATCCAATCATTCATTCATTTTGTGTTTTTTACAGCAACATCTCCACCACAACTTTATGACACCATGAATATATAATTAATACTTTCCAAAACTACAGTATTCCAGAATTGTGAATATGTCTTAAACAGTACCTTGAGATGTCACACTGGAAGTCTATTCCTTCATGCAGGGACTCCACATGGCAGCTGGCCTTCGGCATGGTGGACAGGATCTGTTTGGCCTTTTCTGCCTCTGTCTGGAGCTTTGCCATCGCTCTTTTATTTTCTCTAACGTCCATCTTCCACTTTCTACATAGAAGAGAAGCAGACAAAACAAACAGTTCAAGAAGCTTATGTTATAAGCTAGAAAATATGTGATAAATCATTTCAGACAATTTTTTCATCAGTTTATCATAGAATCATATGTAGATCTGATTTTTACTCACAAAATGGAAAAAAATCTAAATGACATGTACATTTTTGTTCAACAAACAGAAACCACCATTGAATTTTTCTACTGATTGTCTGACGGAAAAAAGTTGCTTGTTTTGTATCATCGTAGGCTGGCTCTAGCTACATATCATCAAAGACTGGTACCCCCAAAAAAAAGGAGGGATACCTTACCTATCTATTTTGTAGCTATTTTGAACACTTCAACTATTAAATAAACATGAAAATGTTCTAAGATATAGAAATAAATGTCAATATCAGACAGATCTCCTCATCTAGAATATTTTTTGTTTTGCCGTCCTAAAATTGCATTGAATGCCTTTATGCCTTATACCAAAGCGCATGTACATTGTACATCACAACTGCACATGCACACGTGGAACTGTGAGACGGCTTATTACAAGGCATTTACCTTTGAAATTCCTGTACGAAGTAATCCACTATGATGCTGTTCAGCTGGTCTCCGCCCAGATGGTCCCGTCTGACACTGGACAGCACGCTGTACATCCCTCCGTTCACAGCTAGAACTGTGCCATCGATGCTGCTCCCCCCGACTCGATACACCAGGACAACACTGTGGAAGAGAACCATGTCAATTACAATAGCCACACTAACCGGTTTGTTTGTGTGTTTGCTGCCTTTATTTAAGCTCAAAAAATGCTCTATTCAGCCATCAGGGCCACTTTTCGTAGAGGTTGAAAGGAGGAGTGTCAAGGGGTCATTTGGAAATTGCTTAGTCAACATGGATGACTCAAAATAATACATGTACAGGGAATAAATAGATACTCTCATGTCCCGAATAAACATACCCCCCGGAATAAACATACCCCCGGAGAAATCTTCAAAGTCTAATAAACATACCCTCCGGAATAAACGTACCCCCCGGAAAATGACCAAATTGACAGGTGAACGGTACTAAAATGTGCTCTTTATTTCAATACCAAATCTTTCACTGTTACTTTTGATTAGGAATATAAATATACTTTTACTAGCACTTGTTGTTGGGAAATACAACATCATTTCAATGTAATAAAAGAAACATGAGGCTGTCTATGTAATACTATACCTCAACAAACAGTGTCAACATTACAGCCATATTACACCACTAGCAATAGGGGTGGGTACCTGTTCGGCTCTTTCAGGTCCAGGTCCAGAGGATCAGGTCCAGGTCCGGACCTGTACCTGTACCTGATTCTGAATACCGGAGTATCAGGACCGAATTTTTTTTTGCTAAATACAATATAAGTATAAGTAACCACTACAATAATTTTCATTTTATTTTATTTTTTTCTTTTTATTTATTTTTTATTTATTTTCAATTTATTTTTTATTCTATTTTATTTTATTTCATTTAATTTTATTCTATTTTATCCGTTCTATGCATTATCAAACTTCACCTCTACTGTTAGAGCTCCATACTCATGATACTATAACGTTAACTTCAGACCGAATATATTAAACATTTTAATTCGCCCCCTCTAGCGGTTTGGGCCAAATTGCAGCTTTCCAAAAAAATCCAAGATGGCGCCGGCAGATCGGCGCGGCTCGGCGATTGCCGGTTTCCTTGTATTTTCCTTGGTATTTTACGCGATTCAAGCAAAGAAAACAAGTTGACCACAAGAACAAAAGAGTAATACAGCACTGGGAACGTAATGGTCCGTTTTGTTGGGCGTTAATTTCTCATTTCGAGTGAATATTTACGTGCGTCACAGTGTGACTACTGGTGACTCGATCCGAACCAAACACGGCCTGTAAACTTGTTCTTCGTGATTTCTAGATAACTATCGGTAACAAAGACATGGGAAAATATTGTTGCAAAACGAGAGAGACGGAAACTAAGGTAAATTTCTTTTATTTTAAGGCTTAAAATAAAATTATATCGATAGTGACAATTTTTTTCCAAAACCGATTTTCCAAAAATTTATAAATGTACCGTCCCTAATAAGAACGTACCGGGTGGACGTTCGGGCCGAAAAAAATAAACGTACCGGTACGTTTAATCGGGACATGAGAGTAATAGTAAAAAATAATGATATATCATTTATCACAGGTCAGTGTTCTCACTAGGCTACTTGAGCGTAGGGGCCCCCCGTGCTGTGATTTGGACCTCCTATGCTGTGATCTAGCCCCCTACAAACGTCTTTCCAGTGTTTCTTTTTGGGGAGAACCTTGAATTGTTACCGTTCATGAATCTTTTATTTAAAAAATGTCCCTCAATAAGCAGGAAAAAGTGTCTCATTAAAATTGTTCATAGAGAGTACTAGAATACCTACTGTGCTCATGTCTTTGCCTTACGCTGCAGAAAGTTATCCTTCTGTACCTGATCCCCATGCTGTGAAAAAATTCTGGTGACAACCCTGATGACACAAGTTCACACATACCTGCTGTCCTTGGAACTTTCTTGTCCAATATTGTGGGCATAAGCAGCAGCGACAGGCTCCGGGATGGTTCTTAGCACATTGAACCCTGCTTCAGTCGCAGCTTTTCTGTACCAAACAGCCAGAAGTTAGAAGGCTTAGAAGGCTGATCATAACCAATTCTCCTTGGGATTCTCAGGGAAACTACAAGTCAGCATCTGAAGTTTCCCTTTATGATAATTAATATCACAAATGCTTTTTTAATACTGTAACAAAAATGTGATATATTGTGAGGAATATGGAATACAAAATGAATATCTTTGTGTGTTGGTTTCCTCTTTTGTATTTCATTTCTGTCAGTTAGCATGTACACCAAGCATTCTCCACCATGTAATACAAGTGTATGAAGTTAGAGGCCAGAAATTGCCATCATTACGCTCAACTTTATTTTACACCCATACCTTATACCATTCTTTTGCTGTTCATCAAAGTTCAGTGGGACAGCAATGACAGCATTCTTCACAGCACTCGTCTCCTTGGACTGGGCAATATCTGTAAAGAGGTGTTCAAAAAACAGCACGCACATGATTGTTACTTCCACTTCATAGACATGACATGTCTTTGCCACATCGTAGGTCACCCCATAACTGTGAAGAGACCTCTATCTGAAAGATGCAGTATTGCAGGGCAATGTACAGTCTGTCATGCTAGAGGAATATGTATTAAGCATAGTTACTCACCCATTAACTTGCGAAATATCAGAGTTGTGATGTGTGCAGGGGAGAAGTGCTCTGTCTTCCCATCATGCTTCACTGCATACATGGGGTTGGAATCCTTCTCAACAATCTGCAAGTAGATTAAATGCTGAGTTTGATAACCTCATTACCTCCGTATATGGAGGTTTTGTTTTCGGTGTGTTGTCTGCTTACATGTACATGTGCACACATGTACGTATCTACGACTCTATATTAGAAGGGTCCTATTGTACAGTCAGGTAGCTGAACTGTTAAGAGTTTGACTTCGAGTGAGTGAGTGTGAGTGTGTGAGTGAGTGAGTGAGTGAGTGAGTGAGTGAGTGAGTGAGTGAGTGAGTGAGTGAGTGAGTGAGTGAGTGAGTCTGTAATACCAATAAGAAAATCAACAACACTTGATGCCATACCTCACAAAGACTTGTCTATAGAATAAATGCACGATCATTATAAATATTTCTAAAAAAGGTGTATGAAATTAACATCATACCTTACAGGAGCTTATTTTCAAAGCATGTTCCACGTCTGGATCAGTAAACCTGGAAACAAACACACTTTTATGGCTTTTCATTTCATTATATATGATAGTATCTTATTGGCAAATCTGACAACCAATATGACATGTACATGTAAAGGTCCTATTACAACATTAACATAAAGAAAACTTGTAGAAAACGTAGCTCACTTTTTCCCCAGAAGTTGCTTGACTTTGGTTATAGTGTTGGCAGCATTTCTAATCCAACCTTGTTTTGCTGCTAAGCCAACTACCTACAGGGGGAAGAACAGAGAAATATCATGCTTTTTAGTTACAAGACTGAACCCAACCAGAAAGTAAATGTACATATACATGTCTGAGAAAAGACTTTGATCTGGTAGAATTGGTGATTCCGATCAGAATCTCAGATGTAACATTGCCCAACATATCCTAATAAAACTAGAAAGGCTGACATTTGCTCGGGAGCAAATGCAGCAGATGGTTTCACCACATCCCCTGTACCAAAAATGGACCTATCTCCATCCCGTGCGAATGTGCTGTGCCTAATTATAAATCACCCCTGTCCAAAATGTGAAGTGTTCCAATAGTCGGGAACAGGTTTTCTGCGCGTGAAAAATTTGCGCGTGAAAAACTTGCGCGTGAAAAATTTGCGCGTGAAAAATAAAAGTCTTAGAAATATGTTAGAAAATATGCAGTACCAAATTCTTAGGCAGGAAAATGTTGTCCTCTGGTATAATTTTCCCTCTGTTAGCCAAAATTTTTGTTTGAAAATGTTGGTCCCTTGGGAATAAGCTAATTTGCATAATTTCCATAAAACCTGACCTTTTGAAAATCACTTGAATTTGTAAGAAATACATGGAAAAGTTACTAGTATGAGGTTTAGGATGGTAAAATGTAACAATCTGAAGCTTTTCTCCATTCTAGAAGTTTGATTTCATGCTTTCTTAAACAAATTCTTTCACGCGCAAATTTCAACCTTTTTTGCGCGTGAAAACTTTACCTTTCAAAATAACCTGAAATCACAAAAAAATGGACAAAACAAGGGTATGTAGTCTAGAATGCAAGCAAAATGATGTTAAATTTTTATTTTCTTGTCTTTTTTTCAACTTTTAAGCTTAAAACAGCAAAAAGTTTTCAAATCCCTTGGGAGTCAGCTAATTTGCATATCTTCACGCGCAGATTCTTCACGCGCAAGTTTTTCACGCGCAAATTTCTCACGCGCACAAAACCCCATCTCCAATAGTCTATACCCACAAGTGACATGCAGCAATGGAATCTTCCAACGCCTTCTGCTGTTGGAACATGCATGTAGAACCCTAGTAAAACCAGTGTTCTATTTAGAACTGTGCTTGCCATAAAACCTTTTACCGGTAATGTGGGTATGTGTATGATAACGTTACTGAACATGAATCAAAGCTTCAACAATAAGAGATTGGCATAAATCAATGTATTATGTGTATGATTGTATAAGAGGTCATGAAATGTCATACATGATACAAATAAAATTACCAAGACATAATTTACCAAGACATAACTCTAAGATGGAATTTGTATTTTCCTACCATTTCAGTGTCTGTATAGGCCACCACAGCCGGGGTTACCCGCTGGCCGTCTTCATTTGCAACAACCTCAGCCTTGCCATCCTGCGTGGAAAAGTATGAGGACGTTATCTGTATCTGTATAGCTGGTACATGTATCGATAACATGGGAGCAAAAATAAACTCTCACAATGTGATCATTCTTGGCAATGTCAACACCACTGTAAAAATGTAAAAATATGAAATTGTATTAACACATATTGATAAGATATTTCATTAATTTTGATAAAGAATTCGTGGGCAAATGTAGATCTTCCTCATTAGTGACACATTGCTGGCCATCTTTACCAAAACTATCTTTATGCCAAATTATGATTTGATATCATCTCAGCAACACATGCACACACACAAGTTCTTACGTATGTGGGACAGGGTAGCTTGTAAGTCTTAATTAATCTAACTCATTTTGTTCAAGATACACACGATTGTTGCTTGCGATTTTGTAGCACACAAACTGTGGTGTCATATGGTACCATGCACTGCAAAGAAACGTACGTAGTACCATGGAGGTAGAAAAAATAGTTTTCTACCTCCATGGTAGTACATGTACTAGTACAGCTTCTTTTTTTTTTCAAAAGCCCCCCTCCCCCATCACTTGCAAAATATTTGTTGGAAACGTTACCTTTTGTGTAGCCAGACACGCAGAAGTGGCGCCGAAGGAAATTCCGATTGAAGCGGCCATCTTAGCTGCAGTTCTGTAACTATTTCACCTACTTGGAGGGTCGTTTATTACACAAAAGTACGAGCTTTCCTAAAACCTACCGACTGATGAACATGTGGAGAAGCCAACCCGGAAGCAATAGTAACCCAATTAACCTTTGCCCCGGATAAACTCTGCCCGACCAATCAGAACCCGGAAGTAATGATGAGATTAACCTTTACTCCGGAACGGTTTCTCTCGACCTATCAGAGACCGCCAGCTGGACTCAGGCATGATACTTCCTGAAAGTCCACGTTTTTGTTGACTGTCAGGACAGAAACTTGGACCGGCAACATGAACGTATCTGTGCTGTGTATCTGTGTCTGCTTCGCTGTTATCAGCCTACTAGCTGGAATAGCCCAGGCTAAAAAATCAGAGGACGACTGTGAAGGTAACGTTTCTTTTGGGTTTCATAATGTGTTGTATCCAAGCAGATGTTAGGACCGGCTTGCTTTACTCGTGTTTTGTACGTTGGCGTTTCAATGATTCATCACTTAGCCTTCCTCTACTAAAAAGCAGACCAATTAAAAAAGACACAAAAAAAGTCGCAAAACAGGTGAAAAAAGCCTACATCTGCTCTTAGATTTAACAACAATAGTTAATACATGACCTTTCCTTTTAGCAAAATTATGACATAATTTTGTCAAAAAGAACACATTTTATAATTTAGAAAGATTCAGTTATTAGAGTATGCCAGGAGGGTACCCGAAATATTGAAGGTATAAATTCAAAGCAACAATAGTCCAGCAATGAAATTATCATATTGCAAAATTGAAGTCAACTTTACTAGGGCATTTGTATACTGTACGTTTTTACCTCAGGTAACGTTACTGCCACAGTTCAAAAGCAAATAACGATTTATGTTTAAGAATATTATCGATATCACTTTTATGAAAAGGAGATTTGACAATCTTATTCCCCCTTTTAGAAATCACAAATTAGAACTACGAGTAATTTCTTGTACTAAGACATCAGTTTCCATTGGCTTTGACCTAACATGTTTCCTGACATATGGTTGCTTTTGTTATTGAACTTTTTCTTTTTTCTTTCAATTCCAGTTTGCATTAAGTTCCTGACGAGGTTGTCTGACAGTATCCCGGAGGAGGATGCCAGCAACATGGAGAAGATCGAGAAACATCTCAGGAAAGCATGTAAAACTGCCAAGGGCAAGGAGAACCGCTTTGTAAGTGCTTTTTTTTAGCTCCATGGAAAATGGAAGTATAGTTTTTGGTATATGTGTGTGTGTCCGTGTGTGTGTATGTGTTCCTGCATGTCCCTCAGGTCAGGTTGTAATGGATAACAGTATGAATGGGAACTGTCTGTCTCAGAGGGAGAAAGTCATTAATCACTGTCTACATCTGGTAGCGCTCGATGTTCTCATAGGAGTTTTTCATTACATGACCTCCTTGATAGCTGACAGCTAATGTTGTTTCCCTTGCACAATAGAGAAAGACTTTAAAGAGAACACAGTCACCATCACACAAGATCTAAATAGATTATGAAGGTCTGAGATCTCCAAATCCTGGCCAAATGAAAGAAGAAGTGACTCAATTGTTTACCACACTTAACAAGCTATGAACTACTACAAAATATCTCATGAATCGATACATTACATCAGTCCACCCTTATTAGCATTAGTCATGTTCAAGTCACCAAGGTGAGTCACACATCATCATCGCACTCATGCCCCCCAACCAGCTATTGCCATCTTATGCCCCCTCCCCACAGCTTTAGTTAAAATTACACCTTGTTCTTTTCTCCTCCAGTGCTACTATATTGGAGCAACAGAAGATGCTGCCACAGGGATTGTGAACGAGGTGACCAAACCCATGTCCTGGAGGAAACCTGTGGACAAAGTCTGTCAGTCTCTCAAAAGCAAGGACGCTCAGATATGCGAACTAAAATATGGTGAGTTTCATAATATTGTACTTCTAGTTTTGCCTCTTGTAAAGCCATACCAATTTGATTTGCTGGATAGGATAACACAGCAGAGCTCTATCCAGGACCCATCTTCCCATCAATTGCGGGAACTTTGCAGTGAATGAAGGAAAAATTGTCAACCTTGACAGAAGGAATTGACAAAAATCTTGGGACAAGCTATAAAAAACATCCAAAGGACCACCAACGACCACTCTCAACCCCATGACTTGCCTCTCAGAATGTGGGAAATTGCATTCTTAAAGGCTTGAAAACCCAAAATTTGCTCCCAGACCCCCCTACACTGTGAGCACTTTCACCCCAGGTCCAATCATGAACCTGGGCTGACAAACATTTCTAGCTGGCTAGAGCCCTGTAACACAGGCTGCATGTTTTCATGCTAAGTTACAACATTAACTTTGATGTTGTCCTTTTTTTTATTTCCAGAGAAAAGTATTGACTGGAAAACAGTGGATTTGAAGAAACTGAGGGTCAAAGAGCTGAAGAAGATCTTAAACGACTGGGGAGAGGAATGCAAGGGTTGTGCTGAGAAAACTGACTTTATAAAACTGATCGAACAGCTAAAACCCAAATATGTTCCCCATCAGGAATTGTAGGAAAGAGAGTAGTCAGGGCAGAGTGCAAGATTTTCACACTGACTCTTGTTTACACTACAGTAAAGTGGTATTTACAAAATGTTTGTTTCATTATGTATTTTAAGGTAAAAAAATTAGACTTGACCATGGAAACTTGACCTTTCTTTTTTTGACCTCAGCCACAAATGCTGCCAATGTCAACTCTTATAATCCCCCCCTCCCTAAATCATAGATTTCAAGCGAGAAGTTTATGTACTAGTATTTTTGAGATGTTAAACATAGCTTGTGTACCAGCAGACTTTACCCCTCAAATGCAGAATTGTATTTAAATTTTCCAGAGACAATGCCCCTCGATTCCATTACTAGATTGGTTGCGAGGGCCCAAATTTTGTCATCAGTATCTCATCCCCACCCTCCCCCACCCCACCAACAATATAATATAATATAAATACCGGTATTTCATGCCACTGCCTCTGATGACCTCTTTGTTTTCCACCATTTCTGCCATGATTCAAAGTGATTTCAAGGTCAAATCCATATCCACACAATACACATTAGGCTTGAAATCACTTCAAATTGCGGCAGGACTGGTCGAAAGTATCATGGAATGAATCGCTTGAACTATGAAGTTGGGTTGAAAGATAGAAAAGCAGAAATTATTCAACTTAAAAAGTAATTCCTGAGGTACGCACATCAGATTTCCATGTGTTCAACAATACTTTCTTGAGAAAGAAGGCCTTGAAAATGTAGTGACAAGAGTTGATGTTATATACAGCCTTACACGTATCTAAAAACCAAATTTGTTCATTGAAGATTACATGTAATAAAAACTATGTACTTAAGTTATTGAGTCATGACATTGTTCAAAAGAGATGTTTCAACATGAAAATGTGCCTTTTTATACAAATGTGGACTGTAGAGTTATAGTAACTATTCTGCTGTAACAATGCTGAAATTTATTGTCAGTAGAGCGCTGTTTTTCATGTAGTATTTCATTCCCCTTACTTTCCATTCCCCATGAATGCACAGAAGAAAATAAAATTTGTCCCGTATTGTTGATATTCGTGACATGTACAGGTCTGATTTTTCTGTGTATGGAGGATTTGTTTTGGTGTGTTTGTTTGCTTGTCTGTTGATATGTATTTATTTGAATACTTGAATATTTGAATAAAATTGCATAACCACAGACTGACAGGAAGGTTGAACTTTAGGTCAGAATTAGCAAGAAATTCACCATAATAAAAAAGACAAAGAAGAAATTCACAACAGCTCTAGATACTTCACGGAAGTATTAAATTTCATGTTGCACCAAAAATACTCAGCCTTACAACGTCAATGTTACTGCAAGGAGATTTGCTTGTACATGTATGTTCTTCTGCTTTGACTTTATTCCCATTCTGTTGTATTACATACTGGAGGCATTACAGCATCATAGGAAAGTTTATTCCAAACAACCTATATTTATATGCAGTGCTCAGTATGCATAACACTGTGACAACTCTTCTTGGGTATTCTTATATAGATTTATGTGAAGATAAAAACAAAACGTCTGTTATTCTGCAGCATTGTAAGGGTGCTGGCACCTGGCCTGTCCAACAAAATTGGATGTTTTGGCAACTGAATCTATAGAAGAAAACTTGTCATACAGGGTGAGCCGTGTGGTAGGTCATACTGCTGCTCATTGCCGTAACATATAATCATAGCTGTTACTGAGAATTCACAGTTTCACCATTCTAGTTGGCAACACTCAAAAAAATTACATATACATGATATTTTCACTTCTTAATACATTTGCGAAGGTGAATTTTTTACAATTGCTGACTCGAGACTCTGTTCACTCAAACTACAACTAAGACATAGTGGCAACGCAACTTATTCACAATGAAAATGAACACCAAGCCCTCAATGTTATGAATTGGCAACTTTCCTAGGAGCAAAAGAAATGCCTCTGCTCCTGTGGCATTGCCAAAAAAGGCATGCCTTTCTTATTTTACACATGAACAGTGGCAATGTCCCCAAGGGGGACGATGCCTTTGTTGTGGTAGAAGGTGTCCTGTACTATACGGCTACAATGAAAATGAACACCAAGCCCTCAATGTTATGAATTGGCAACTCTCCTAGGAGCAAAAGAAATGCCTCTGCTCCTGAGGCATTGCCAAAAAATAATGCTTTTTACACATGGACAGTGGCAATGTCTCCCAGTGGAATGATGCCTTTGTTGCGGTAGAAGGTGTCCTGAACAATCCGGCTGCGGCCAAACTGAGGAGCTCTCATCTGTTTCTCGGTGATGACTTCGTTCAGCTTCCAGCCGTACTCCCAGGCGCTGGTGAGCGGGAACTCGTACTTGTCCTCGGGTTTTCGCAGCTTGCGAACTTCCAGGTACTGATACCTGTGTGGACAGATCACAATGTGTCAGGTAATGTTTTCATATTTAACAGTACAAAAGCACAGTACAATAGAACAGGTACAATGGCCAAGTGGGCAGAATGTTTGTATTGCATTTGGTCGTGAGTTCGATCCCCGGCCAAGTCATAACAAAAACTTTTGAGTTATGATGTTGACATACATACAGACCCACACCACAAACACTCACCATGGCCAAACCGAAAACATACCCTTCTGACAAAGGCAATAAATAAGAAATGACAAAGCTATTATATGGAAATGACAATGAATAAGAAGTGACAATAGGGGCCAGGCTGTGAAAGAAGCCCAGCAGTTACAAAATCTAAATACTAGTAAAACAAAAATAAAACAAAATCTAAATCTTCCACCCTAACATCTACTGACATATCAGAACCCCCGTAACATCTGCTTGGAGATCACAAACGCGCATGGTCGCGACAACAGGTGTAATAGACCGTCCCATAGCCCCGCCCACTTCTGTCAAAAAGTAGAAAATCCCAAAATTGCCATGCTATGATTGGTTGAGCGGCTAATACTCTCAGACTGTCAGATCTTATAATTACATGCGTCATTCGCGTGAAACGGGTTGATCACTCGTAACCATGTAACGTTGGAAAGCTAAGGCCCCTTCCTTGTGGTCTAGAGGGTGTTTGCGCGTTGTCACGGTTGTTAATATGTTCGTGCGATGGTGGATGTTTTGTTTTGGTAACATTAAAGTCAGCGGATTAGATGACAATTAGTTGAACTAAAGCCCCAAATCCACGGTTCCACACGCGTAGAAAACAACATTAAAGCAGAACGTAGAACGTAATCCATGAAGCAGATCTTTTGGTGGCTGCAAAGACAGCATCGAATTGGCCAGGCTGCATCCATTTGCTAGACAGTTACCATTTGACATTTGGCTGGCATAAAAATCGATACCAGTACAGAAAACCCCGATAAAAACCGTCTAAAAACACGTCAAAAATAAGCTGAAACTTAAACCTCTACTGTGGAGAGTAGCACGTAGAACGTACCGCGCAGACGGTATCTTGTAGCCTCCGTAGCAGGCTTATAGAACTGGGGGTTTGGTGGTCTTCGGCTGTTTTCTGATTATAGCCCATGCCAGTTCTAAAAATGGGGATAATTCAACCAGGCCGGCTATGTTGTCTATAGGCAATCAGAAAATAGCCCATAAAAGCTCCCAAAGACCCTGAAGACCCCCAAATCCCCGGTTTTTGGCATGCTATGGAGGCTAGGTATCTTGGGTGACGGGTTTTACGGTCGGATTTCCTTAGCCTCCTTGCGGCGTCGACGTTAATTTTTCGCGGCAAAACTCGCTTGGATATCAGGGTTCCCCCTCCCCTAAAAAAATCAACGCCGCCGAGGCATAAGTCAGCGAGGGAGGCTAGGAATATTTTCATCTAGCACACACAACTAAAAACTACATGTACACCGGTATACGGGGTTATCAGAGAACACGTTCTGGGTCCGTGAACATCAAAACATGGTAACAACCTGACGTCATCACTTGGGAAACATGGGGCCGGCCATTGAAGTTTACATAACCGTGGGAACGACGTGAAAGAACGGTGAAATAACTGTGGGATACAAACGCTAATACTGTGTAAGCTCCATGGGAAAACTGGGGTATTATTGATCACCATTAGTATCGTAATGTTTGAGATCAAACGACACAGATTGCGTTCAAAGATCAAAAATGAAGCCAGACATTTCCGATTCTCAGTCATTGTAACTTATAATGAACGTTAATGTTTAACTTAATTACTTCGTTCTTTAGCTATTCTTTATTGAAGTCGAATCAGGGTAGTTTAATTAATCCCATGTTAGGAACTGAAGCAATGGTTTATGATGAAGGTAATAACCTATGAAAGGTACGATATTATTGCTGTGCCTGTTTGGAACCGTGTAAAAATGCAAGTCAGATACAGCTGGTATGAGCCGAATAGGTAGTACCAAGTATCATACGTTGTCACAATTATTAATCTCTTAAAATAAAACGAACAGTCCCACCAACTTAAGGTCCAGAAGCGTTTTATTGACTCAAACTCGTTGAGGAAAAAAATGAAATAGAATAATTCTTACCTCCCAGTTCCTTCCTTGCTGAAACCGTCGTAGAGCAGCTTGCGTGTCTGTGAAGACACAGGTCGCATCTCCACCAAAAGAGCATTCGGGTCCCCTTCCTTTTCCAACAGAAAGTCGGAGGCCTTTTCCTTCTTCTTCCCGTACCACGGAACCTGGCGTTGTGTGATGGCAGGCAGCGCACTCTTGCTCTTAGCCGCGACGGGCGCGGCTGCCTCCCGCCTGGGACGGTTGAGCGAGCTCCTGGCCCTGTTAAAGTCCTTGCTGTACTTCTCCAGCCAGTGAAGCCGGACGTAAGCCTCCTTCTTGATAGACTCTTTCCAGAAGTTCTGGCGCTGAGTGTCCATGTTCAATTCGCGCACCATTTTGCTCAAGTATTTTCTAAATCCAGTCCCCCCGAATAGACTTGTGTAAACTACGGGCCACTTGCGGGGTACTAGAGTGGGCAGGTGTTGTGTTGTGTGGCGGTGGCGATGGCTTCACCTGCTGTTACCATAGAGACGGACGCCACGGAACTCTGGGTAAGTAGGGGTCAGACGGGGTGACAAAGATGGCCGCCGAGTTTTCACTACCTGCGCGTTGGCGGCAAGCTGTCTGCAACTCTCTCGGCAAGAAAGCGGCCAAATACACCACGGATTTGATGTGCGATATTATATCTGTGGACAGAGGTCTGAAACCGATGTTTCTAGTGGATTATGGCGGTTTTGTTGGTTCGGAGATGACGGCATTCGTCCAGGAACTGTTACGATCGGGGCTCGTTGAACGCAAACTGGCTGTTTTGACGGTCGAATCTGATGTTTTTGTACTAAATGCTGACGCCAGTGTGGCACATTTAGAAGCGGTGCAGTCTGATTCTTCTAAATTCGTAGTGGATGTCACCTTCAGCTTACCAGAGCCTAGAGCAGCGACAGAAGACTGTACCCAGACTGTGCGTGACTGTGCCCGGGTTGTGGCGAAGTACATTGCCACCATGCGAGAATCTTCGGTACTGCAGGGCAACATTACACCAGAAAAAAGTTGGAACATCTCCACGCTGTTTGGACTCTTTGTGGGATACCCCGTTCTGTACTGGTACGATCCTACACAGGAGGGCACATGCCTTTCTATGGTACCGCTGGCTGTTTATAACGTTTACGTGTGTTTAGAAAAGAACTCAGGGACAGCTTTGAAAGAGAAGTCATCAATATGCGAGTGTTCAGAAGAAAAAAGCCATCACAAGCACAAACTCTACTCTTTTAGCATTCCCAAGGCTTTACAGCAAGACTTCAGCAAGCAGACCGACTGTTGGTTTAAGAAAGTGCGGGAATTATTTGCCCTTCAGGGTGTGTTCTGTTGTGTGGAGATGAAATGTATCGAGATGACGCTCCCTACAGTAGCATTGTGAGTCATGGTAGAGATCTACATGTAACGTTACTAGTATACTACAGCTGACGGTTGTAAGTTTGTTTGTTAGTTAGTTCTACGAGCTCGCGACTGTTGTAGACCCCTTGTATTTAACGGATTGGGCTCGCTGTTCATTGTTTGAAAAGCTGCTCCCATTTCAAAGTTTTCAAAGTCATTCGTGCACCGTTACAACTTTGACCGAAAACATAGAGGAGGGAGGGACATGTCTACAGTCGCCATGCATCTTCCCTGATGCTTGCGGTTGATATATGTACAAGTTACTTGTATCTGTCTGAAAGGACGTGCCTTCTCCTTTGTCAATATACAAAGAAAAAAAACTGGAAAGGGTACAGAACCAAGCCGCAAGATTCTCAACAACTACGAAAGGTGTGCTAATGTCACGGAAATGACAACAAAACGAGAAAAGTTTGTAAAAAAAAAAGAAAAGCTGGCCCGGCCGCAAAAAAAAAAAAAAAAAAACTAGATGAGGGCATCGCCAAGTTGGGAGGTCTCAAAACTGACATTTCGGCATGTTAAAAAGAAAATTAAAATAATGCCGACAGCGGGATTCGTACCGTCAAACTTAGCTTGCCAAGACATGCCAGACTAACCACCGAAATGCAAAAATACGGGTTGTTACACACAAGGACATCCATAGTGCATATGAGGACTAAATAACGTCCTTGCACACTTCAAACAATCTCCTAGATCAGCGCCCACACGTTCTAACAAGGCCCCTCTTCAAACGTTAGACCCTCTCCTACGCTCTGTTGTTTATGCAAATGAAAAAAAAACAACGCATATCACTATTTAAAAATCTGCTTTGCATCTTAATTTTGAGCCAGAATTTGATAAGCTTGTCTTTCTCAATCAAATCCTAGAAATCTGTCCCTTGTTTTTATTTTCTTAGTATGAATTAAAGTAAACATGCATCTGGAGACCTGCATCATCATTAGAATTTTAATCATGATCATAAATATCAATGTTATTCAAATAGCCAGCTTCAGACAATCAACTCTTACGTAAGGCTCTATATCATATAATCCTGGGTTGTTTGTCACACGGCATTTCGGATCGGCTACCGAAGGAGGCTGACGCACCCTACAAGAACAACTGTTACAGCGAGCTACGTCCGAGTTCTTGCCAAGAAAGTGCCAACTGAAGATAGTCTGACTGACTCGAAAGGTACGTTTATATCCATGGACAAACATAATTTATAAATGGTAAAATTTGCAGTAAAGACAGCTTTTCAAACATTGTCTCAGGCATACGCACATAGGCATGCAATAAGGTGTGTTCTCCAAGCAGATGTTAGGATGCCATTTTCGGTCTGTAAACGATGATGGTAGATGACTGTCAGAGAAGCCTGGCCGTCAGAAAACGTTAACAATCTTTCATCTTAAAGGCATCCAGTTTTTAGGGCTTGGAAACCCGATTTTTCAAAGTCAATATTCTAGTCACTACAAACTGAGTTGAAACCACACTATCTCAATGTATTTGGACCCTCATGGAGCAAAGATTCCCAAAATTCTGACAGAAAATAGTTACTAGAAGGGCCCTTGGCTGATTTTTAGGGGAAAATAAAGGACTCATCTTGGGGCTTGTTTCTGCAGTTTTAGATACCCAAAGTATGAAATACTGATTGAAATGTGCTAATGTGAAGCAGTATGTGTCAATATCATAAAGATTGCGTTAATCAGAATATTTCCAGTTTTGCCGCTCTGACATCGCATTATAGATGCCTTTAATATCTGCTTGGAGATTATGTTAGTTCTGAACACAGCGCGCATCAGTGGTGTCATTGAGATTTTGTACATTATTCATTAGAGTGCACGTGACTAACAAGAGGGTCTAAAAAGCAGTCCTATGTCTGTTTTAACGACATGACAGAAAATAACAGATGATGACTAAAGATCATTTTAAACAAAAGTGTTCAATTTTCTACCCCTCTGTTTATTTCCTTGCCCGAGGGTGCTGCAAACAGGGTGATAAAAAAGGAGTACACAACATTAATATTCAAGCAGCAAGTCTCAGACAATTAACAGCTCCATATTCTAGAATATTATATGTAATTCTAACCATTACTTGTTTTAAATGTCTTGACTTTCTTGCTCTTTCTTACGAAAAGAATACAAGAAAGGGAAGAGATTAATCGTAGTATTTTCTTAAAGGCATCCAGTGCAGTTTTTGGGGCTTGTCAACATTCTAGAAATTTATCTACATACTGAATTGAAACCACACTATCCCAATGTATATTGACCCCCATGGAGCCAAAATTTTCCAAAATTCTGACGGAAAATGGTTACTGGAAGGGCCCTGCACTGATTTTTAGGGTACCACCCAGAAAAGAAAGGACTCATCTTGGAACTTGTTTCTTCAGCTTTAAATGCACAAAGTATAAAATGCTGATTTAAATGTGCTATTATAATCAATGTGAAGCAGTATGTGTCGATATCACAAAGATTGCCTTATTTAGAATATTTCCAATTGTGTTGCCCTGAAATCGCATTGGCTGCCTTTTAATTGGGCAAAGAATCAAGATTGCAAAAAGGAGCCCGTCGAGAGCTGTTTTTTCTGCACTTTTGGGCGTGGCCGGGTAAGACCCCCTGCGGTTGCCGGGCTCTTCTTCACTGGTGTACGGGCGGTTTTTAGGGCTTGGAAACCCGATTTTTTAAAGTCAAGATTTTAACTAGTACAGACTTGAATGACATTTTGCCAACGTATATTGACCCTCATGGAGCAAAAATACCCAAAAATTCTAACGGAAAATGGTAACTGGAAGGGTGATTAACTGATTTTTATGGGACCGCCCAGAAATACCAGTGGACTAGCCCCCTACTGTACCGCACTGCTGTGTGGCCCAGGGCTATAGAAAACGGAGATGGGCGCCGCCCTATGCGTCACGAGACGCGAGAAGGATTTTTAACCCAGGCAATAAAGTTCTCATCTTGGGTCTTTTTTCTGCAGTGTTAAATACCCAAAGTATGAAATGCTGATTGAAATGTGCTGGTGTCATGCAGTATGTATCAATATTATAAAGATAGCCTTATTTGAAATAATATAGGCCCTCCTAAACTCCTCCCCCGGAACTTAGGCATGGTTGTTACACACTCCAAGGACATTTATAGTGCGTACAAGGATTATATAACGTCCTTGCGCACTTCAAACACTTAATTAAGGAGAACTGCTGACAAACGTATACTAAAAGCACATCGGCAAACGAGGGGAAAACAAACTTACTGTCTTGAAAAGTCAATCAGGACCAATACATTTGCCCCGTATCTCATTTCTTTTTAAAGTCAATGTGACAAATTTTGTAAGAGGTGAAAACAGAGACAAAATGCTGGGAGTCCACATGAGTCAGACTACGTTTTGTCCCCTTTCTGAACAAAGACAACCCTTTGTTATTTACCTTATTAATCTCTAGATTCCACATACATGTATAAGGTTTGCGTCGTCAAAGAAAGGTGCTTCTTTTTCCTAATCTTTAAATGCCGAGTTGCTTACCACAATTGCTTTTGAATTATTATGAATTAACCTCGGCGATGTAGTGCTAGTAAGATGTTTGTCTACCACTATATTGATACATTTGAAAGGATTTGTTACTCTTTCTTAAAACAATTAATTTGCTTACTAAGATCTGGTGCCTTTACAGGAACTCTTTCTTCCGAAAGACTTACAGTTTACTATACATCTAGGTTTTTCTGTATTATTTGTATGTCTCTAGAGGTTTGTAATGTTTTAATGATGTACTGTGTTTTATTTATTTTTTTTATCTGAAATAAAGAATGAATGAATAATCTTTCTAGGTGTCGGGACACTATGGGAAGAAAGCTGCGACACCTGCTGATTTTCCTTCTCATCATCCTGAAGGAGCCCAGCATGCCAGAAGCTGGCTGCTGGTGTGCACCATCATCACATTGCAAGTGCATCGGAAAGAGGCTCAGGAGCATCCCCGAGAACCTCCCAACATCCATCTTAAGCTTGGATTTGACTAGAAATAGTATTAACACTATAAATCCGTCCGTTATACAAAGATATAGGTATTTGAAATCCTTGCGTCTTACATCTAACGGGATTACAGTGATTCCGCCTGGTATATTAAAAAATCTACCAAACCTAGAATCGCTGTTCCTGCCACACAACCATATAACAATGGTTCAGGTTGGTACGTTTCAAAATGTACCCCAGCTAAGACTGGTGCACCTGTTGGGCAACAAGATAAGAAAGATTAAGGCTGGCGCATTTCAAAATCTACCCCGGCTAGAATACTTATGCCTGCAAAGCAACCAGATAACAACCATTGAGAAAGGTTCGTTTCAAAAGCTTCCCATGCTAGTCTACTTAAACCTGTGTGGTAACAGGATAACAATGGTTCAAGCAGGGTCATTTCAAAACCTACCCAAACTAAAAGAGTTGCGCCTGTATAAAAACCAGATAACAACGATTCAGCTCCACACATTCCGTAATTTACCGCTACTAGAAAAGTTGTACCTGTCCCACAACAGGATACAGTTGGTTACATTTGCACATCTTCCCCAACTGTCAGAGTTGTACCTGGATGACAACAATATAACGACAATTCCGTCTCGTACATTTGAAAATGTGACCCAGCTCCAAATGTTGGACCTCCGGAGAAACCAGTTGTCTGCCATTCTCCCTGCAGCTTTTAGCTTGTTGCCTTCTATTTGTACCATCAGACTTGCCGAGAACCCTTTTCAGTGTGACTGTCAGATGGCTCCTTTTAGATTGAATATCACGAAAATTCCTTCAAGTAAGTTCAGCCAGATAACATGTGACCGACCCCCCAAACTCCGAGGAAGAAAACTCGCAGATATTGATCCTGAAGATATTTGTAAAGAGCCAACCGTACCACCGTCAACTGCCACCGTCACCTCTCACTATCACTGGTTCTTCGCACGCAATGCTGGCTCAACAGCAACCGCAGAAAGAAAAAGCAACACTAAAGCAACACTAAATACACCCATTGCAATCACTTCAAACAAACCCGTATCTGCTCCCAGTTGCCCCCTACGTGTTCTCATTGGCTTAGTCTGTGGTTCAGTAGCTGGAACTGTACTGATTGGTGCCATCATTGTAACAGTGTGGTACAAGGTAAAGATCAGGAATCCTCCTTTAGGGCTGAATCCCAATGTTGTTGGTGGTAACACAAACACAACAGCTACGGTAGTGACCAGTGATGATGATCACCAGTATCAATATATTGACAAGACAGGGAAGGGCCAGTCTCAGGCCAACACTGAATCTAACACAAACACCACAGCTCAGGTAATGGCCAGAGGTGATGATCAGACAGGACAGGGCCAGTATCAAGCCACCATTGAATCCTTAGGCACTAGAAATATATTTTATGGCACAGAGCCGACAGTTGCAAATCTACCACGTAAAGAAGTACTAGCTGCCTTACAGCCAAACCCTTTGTATGTAAAAACAAAACGACGAAGCATCTGAAAATGGCCAATAGACATGATTATACAGGGCAAGATCAGCATCAAGCTAATATTCAATCTCTGGAAGTGGGGAATTTTTCAAACTTAAAAAGTTAAAAAAAAAAACAGGCCCGGCTGCAGAAAGAAAACTAGACAGTTGGCATCGCCAAGTCGGGAGATCTTAAAAACTGGCATTTGGGCATTGTTAAAAAGAAAATTAAAATAATGCTGACAGTGGGATTCGTACCTCTTACTTAGCAAGAGACGTCACAAGTTTGCTACTTCACTACTGAATTCTACAACTTTTTCGACACGGCTGCCCCCGAACCGTGTAAGCCTGCATGGCAGGAATTTTAGATAAAAAATGATTTAACACAATCCAAATGTAGAACTGAGAGGTATCGCAAGACTACACTGCCTTTCCTGGTTGACCTACTCCATGAGACATGACACGTACAGGCGTTGCCTATCTACCATGATTACCTAATAGATTCACGTATCTATACGTTTTAACACATTAATGAAATGTTTTACTATGTGCAGGCCTAACGTAAGGCATACCCTTGTCCTGCTGTGCGCAACATATGTCGCGTGGCACATACAGTACCATCTATATAGCACCCTGTATAGGTACGATTTGGGGGGTGTTTCTCGTGCAACGCTTCACACCGCAGCGAAACGCAACGAATGCGGAAGTAACTATGCCACTGCAGGGCAAAAAAAATTGGGGGTCTATGATCTAATTAAGACATGAAATTATTGAAAAATATTGTGCCATGAATGCCAGCAGGACAAGGGTTAAGTTGTATTGTGTAAGTATTAATAGTGTAAATTAAGTGTAAATATTATTTCTTTGTAATGCCATATTATAATTCAGCTAAAAAGCTGCCACTGTATGGTTGCTTTGAGTGGCCACAATAAATATATATTGATATATACTACCGGCAAACTTAGCTTGCCAAGACATGCTAGACGAAGCACCAAAGTGCAAAAGTACAAAAGAGTAACTTATTGGTATTCCCGAGTACGAACAATTAGTTTTTGAATGTCAGAAGCAAAATAATGGATGTTAAAAAGAAAATAAAAAAAAAGGCCTGCGTGTACGTGTGTATGCGTGTTTATTAGCGCGCATGCGTGCGTGTATTTGTATACGTGTGTGCTCTAGGACGTTGTGTTCAAAGGTTCACTACAATCTCTCATTCCCTGACATTTCAAATGCCTGTAATTGTCCATCTGGCCAGTTTGAGGACAGGTCACAAGGGAGTTTTCCGCTTTCCCTCTAAATACCACATCTCACGATCAACGTCTTTGAAATTTGGCATCCGCGAGTCACATTTTGCTATTACATGTAAGTTGAAGGCAATTTTGTTATACAACAGCATTTTAACTGTTATTTTCAACATTATTTTAAGGTGGACTTTTGTCGGACTTTCAACGCCAGCCTTTACGATGAATGAATAACTGAATGAAGACCTTTATTGTACATATACATGTATACCCACTGGGTTAAGTACAGGTCACAATCTTGCATGGGAAATGTAGACGACAGCGGTGTTGATGTCGCCTTCCTCAGGTTGGTTTTCTACTGAAACAAACACTCAGAGACAAAAATGCTAACCGTTTGTAAAGCTTTATTTCTTTGATAAGATGTACAAGAGACGACCTGATCTTATCTGGGATAGGGATGAACCAAAACTGAAGTGGCTATTTACAGAGGGAGTGTTTGAAATGGCGACATACTTACAACAGGCCTGGAAAAACGTAAACTCTACATTTATTCATAACAGGTCGGTCTTATTTCGTCTTACTGTCATTTTCAGTTTGGTTCTCCTCTTTCCTTGCTACGTTTACCTGTTCACTTTTCTGTTAAGTTGGTTCTGTGTATGTAGCAGTCAAGTGACAGTTACCTCTTGTTACTTTTATGCATTATCAATTTTGGTTGAACCTAAATTATTATTATCTATCATCTATGTTACATTTGATTTGATTTCTGTATATGACCAGTGCTACTTAATTTCCTGTATTTATTTACTTATATATTATGTTAAGTTATAATTTATGTTGTATCTGACTCTGTACCTTTTGAGTTCTTATGATTTTGTAATTGTCGGTGTCTTATAAGCCCATATGGGCCGGGCGACATATGGTCGCAATGACACGACAATAAACACTCGTTCATTCATTCATTCTTGCGTATGTAGCAGTTGTGTGATGCTTACTACAGGTCGTATATTTCTGGGCACGAAGTGACCATCTTTTCATCTATCTGCCGATCTATCGATATCTATCTATGTTCATCTATCTATCTAACTATATCTATACACCTCTGTTTATAGACATCAATATGTATAACGTTATATCTATTATATCTATATTATATATGTGTATATCTGTCTATTTCTCTCTATATATATTTCTATATTTCTCTCTCTACTGTAGTATGTATCTTTTGAAAATGTCTTTTGGATTTGTCTCTTATGGAAATAAGGTTATAATTAGCACACTGCTATTACTAGTGATGTGATGTTAACCGTTAAGTAACTTACGCATGTCACTTTCAAGTTTGTCGTAACAAATCGTGGCGTCTCATTTGCATAATAAGAACCCGTTAATCTGTTCCACCTGCCATAGATTATGTACGTTACAAATCCTATTATGTAAAACACTGGAATCAAGGAATATCCTCATTAATTATGCAAACTAAGTCTTCATTTGCATCATTTGCATTTGATTGTGTAGATGTCTGTCTAAGCTACGTACATGCTAAAATCATGAAAATACGTCGTCCTTTCTGGGCTTTGAAATCCAGTTCCTGCAGTTCCAGAACAAGCTGCTAGGGGAGCCAAACACACAGTCCCACACCACTTCTGCCAGCAAGAAATTAAGACCATAGCATGTCATGGACAAAAGATACAAAAACAGGAAGTTCTGCTGCAGTACCAAAGTCATTCACCAGGAGGCCCAAGACCTACCCACTTACCAAATATCGTCAAAGTCCAACTAGGCCTTCTTTAGTGACCACAAACACAGTTGCCCGGGAACGAACACAGACAAACAGGCATACACACAGAGATATTACGCACACGCACACACACAGACCAAAAACAATACCTCCATTTTTCATGAAGGTAAAACGCGATGGAACCCAACCGTTGCTCACTGGGACCGTGTATCCTTGTGTTTTGGCCGTCCCAGGGTTCGCAGTAGTTGTGAGTGGTGAACTGGCTTGCATATTTGTTGTTGGTGAAACTTGATGGTAAGCTGTGGGTGTGCTGAAACGGACCGGACCTGTTGGTGTGGCCCTCACAGCTTCTGTTGACGTGAGGCTTTGACTGCGGCGTTGTGGCGCTGTTACGGTACCTTCACTCGAGGACAGTCGGCGATTTTGCTCCGTTGGAACTGTAGCCCCTGTCGATGATACGGCCACGGCAGGAGGTCCTGTACTGGCCCGCGCGGGTGGGGTGGTGCCGGTGGAACAGGTACAGTCGTTCTGAATCACCGGTGCGTCACTGGAGCAGCTGATATCTGTGCAGATGGCAGATCGACATGTAAGACAACACAGACATGGAGCTCAACATTAACGAAAACCAGTATGTCACATTAATTGAGCCACCTCATATTTACTATGTTTTCCTCCGGGTACGAACTTCAAGGTATTGTTTTTGGTGTAATTTTCTATACTTTTCTGTTGCAATTGGTAGGTATTTTGAATGAAGTTCAGTGGTAGGAAGAGGGGAGATTTGGTTACCGCCGATTGATCTTCAGATCAAGTTGGCAGACTTGGAAGAGGTGCATGCATGGTTTCTGATAGGCTTGTGTAGAGTACGTCAGACCACTTCTTTGGCTATGCCCCCAAATTTACAATAAACTCAAGGTACTTTCCGGAGGTTCCATATCTCCGATTTCTTGTTACAGTTTTACATATCTTAGTTCACTGTACTCACGCTTTTCACAAATGACATGCGCTGTGGGTGTTTCACCGGAACAGCTGACTGACTCCCACGTCACGGTGTCCCTGCCTTTCCGCAGCAGTGTGCAGCCGCCGTCTCCGCGCACAGTCACCCCGCCCAGCGCCGTACTGTTGAACAGGACGCCGTCCACCCATGTACGATGCCCTGTCTGATTGGTCCAGAGGTTCATAACAGATATGTTACCCCGGAGTAAGAGTAGTACGTACCGATAGATACATGTGGGTTATTGTGGGTCAATACATGTAATTTTGAAGCAAGTTTAAACTTTAATTTCCAACACAAATTTTCGACTGTACAGATTTAGTCTTTTTCAAGGAATGAGCAATATGCCGCTTCTGTGACGTCACGTCATGCAGATGACACACGTGACTCGGTGAGCAGTGTATCGTATGTTGCAGAAAGTCTGTGGCGCCCCCCCCGTCTCTGTTAAGGGACGGTCGCAATTTCCCGGTATCGCGATGTAGATGGCGTCTTGTGTTGGTTTAAAACGACTTCTAAACGTAGATGAACTTTTCAAGATCTAAACATATATTTTTTTCAAAGAAGACCCATTCCCATAATTTTCATTGTGGATATAGAATCATCACAATAGATTGAAACCACAAATATAGTTTTGGTGGAACAACGATCCCCTAGCGGAAAGAGATCTAGATGATACAGTCACCCCTCATGGCAGTAAACTCACGGCAGGAAACACCTCTTTATTATTTGATCACATGGATACATGTTTAATACTTCTTCTGTTTTGTGTGCAACATACACTGGTAGACAATGTACAATGTTACATTGGATGGAAAGGTAATTTTTAAAAAGTGTACTCGCCCTGTTTCTGGTCAGACCAATCCACGAATCCCCACAGATCAGCGACTCGATGAACCCTCTGGCTGTTGCCGTGTGGATTGTGACCAGCTGTGTTTCATCACGAGCACACAAGTCCCTCGCCCCGGCGAAGTTTGTCTGTACTCTGTACACCCTGGAGCACCTCTGGGCCTCAGAACGCCAGCAGTATTGTAGGGGATTGGATGGACAACCTAGATAGGGTACCAACAAATAAGAGGATCACCTCTCTACATCATCTGATGTCAACACTCAAATTCTCGCTATCACACAGTTATACTTATCCGAAACTAACCGATTTCTTTACTGATTTATACTGTTTTCACATAACTTCACCCTAATTGTTATGTTGATCGAACCTTACCTATTTGATATTTTTGTCTTGTGAGTTGTGTTGTAATTATTATTTTATGTCTAGTGGTGACGTTAATATAAGCTATTTTGTTTGAGAGAGTCACCACTATGTATTGTTTTGTTTAAACGTTGACATAAAAAAAACAAATCATAGATTACACCACGATATCAGCTTCTGTTGTTTTCTTTATCTGAAGAACGAAAAATCAATATTTTAAATGCAGAGGCGGTGTCTCGTTAAAGGAATTGACAAACTATGGATATTAATGTACACGTATTATATCAATGAGAAAAGTTGCAATTTGCATTTGCCTGGTCGTAGCAAACTTCACACAGTTGTACAGATGGAGCAACATAAGGTAGACATTTTGGTTGTCAGACACATCGGAAATAATATATTAGATTACTTACCGGGGAAAAGTGTATCTACCCAGAAGTCAGAGTAGACGCTGCAACAACATACGAGAACATTCTTCTTAAAGGCATCCAATGTAATTTCAAGACGACAATACAAAAGAAATATTCTGGATGAGGAAATCTGTCTGATATTTTGATTCACAGCCATTTCTTCGCACATTTTTGTCATCAGTTAATACTTGATGCGTTTGAAATAGCCCCAAGACAATCTACGTGAGGAGTCCCTTTATTTTTTGGTACCACCAATAAATAGCTAGAACCAGCCTACAATACGAAGCATGCAACCTTTATCTGACAGATGGCAATGTGTTACTACTCACCACCAAGGTATGAAGGTAGCTGCTGTTACTGTGACAGCTGACATCAACAACAGAGCAAACATCTTTGCAGGTAGATCTGTAAAATACACAGTCCGTCGGCTAAACAGTTGAAGCTTCAAGATCAAGTAGGGTCGTGTGGCGCAACGGCAGCGTGCGCGACTCGGAATCAAGAGGTCCCGGGTTCGAGTCCTTACATGCCACCGATCTTGTGCCCTTGGGAAAGGCACTTTACACGACTTTCCCCACTAGACTCAGGTGAAAATGAGTACTGTCTTTCCAGTATTCGTTTCTGTGTGCGGGACACAACACCAGCAACAGCTGCCTCTGTTCCGCATGTATTGCACTGTTGCAATTTCAATAAATCATAAATCAAAATCAATCATATACGTGTAGACTGTCATTCATTGGTTCATACTAGTAATTCAGTTAAATCTGCATAGCCGATATGACCCCACCCCACCCCCCCTTGGGTGCAACACACCAACTTCGCAGTCAAGCAAACTGAGACCAACAAATTTGAAGTTACGGACCCAGCTGAACATGAACAGGAACAACAAACCAAGACATCAACACGGATAATAAAAAAAACTGTCTGACGAAGTGAATAGAATCATTTTGGTTAGGAAATAAAACTAATATTGCGATGATTCTCCCCGAAACTAAATAAAAAGTACATATTAATGTATTCTGTTCAAGGACGGTCCATCTTCAGGCACTTTAGTGTCACATTGTGCAAACCTTACCAGACGAACGCTCGGTAATTGGTAACCAGGTAATTGTAGAATATATTGGTTGAAATTACAGTTATTTATTATTATGAATTATTGAAGTAAATGTAACGCGGTAATGGTACACCCTCGTGAAAGGAGACGAACCTTCAGCACGCATGGTGACTTAGAACTACAGTTTTGGCTTGATAAACTGCAATATCCTTTTGTAAGGCCACACCAATTTAATTTCGTGGTTATAAGGAACTTGGACTGATAACGGACTGATGATTTACTATTTATTTTTGTATTATATTTTGATTTGCATTTTGTTTTGATTTTGTATTATATTTTGGTTTGGTTTGTAATCCGTGACCCCGCCCTCACCCTCGACCTTGTTGAAAAGCGGTCATATGTATGTACCGAACAAGCTTTCGAGTTTAAATAAAGGCTTACTACCACTACTACTACTTAACGGATTCGCCCGCTTCATTTTTTTCTGATTTAAAAAAAAAATCAGAATCAACTGCAAAATGCTCATATTTTGCCCTGAACAGTTGAAAACAGTCCTTTTCATCCTAGTTGTTACGTGATTCCACCTTTCAATGCAATGGTATCATTAAAAGTTCAAAAATCATTGTTTAAATTTTGAACCAGCCTGGTGTGTTGACTTCATGGCTCCTATCATATCATTTTGGGCCATAATAGGATGCCTAGGCCTGTTTTTATTTTTATTTTTTTTCGCCCGCCCGCCCGATCCATTATTTTTCTAGAAAAATCCGTTAACCAAGAAATTAAATTGGTGTGGCCTAAATCATAGTCAGGCATAAGCTGATAACAGCACAAAAATGTGACTCATACCCCCAATTTGAGACGTAGATCGTGAGACGAGGTATTCAGGGAGACGACGTTTCTTCAACCAACTCCCTCGTGTCCTGCCCCCTGATTGGATAATTGTACGAATGTCAGGGAATGACGGATTGGAGTAAATTGAACCATGAATTCATATAATGTAATGTCCCGGACCACACGCACACAAATGATCGATCTCCAAGCAGGTTTTGGTGGCTGCAAAGACTGTATCAAACTGTCCAGGTAGTATCCATTTGCCAGGGAGTATTTTATTCCTTAATTCTTTTGCTGTCATAGACGATTTTGCTTACCATCTATGTTGAAAGTTGAAGGACTTGCAATTGTTGTGCCTGTTTATGTTCAACTGTACCCTAGCCTGTATTTGTTAATCTCCAAGCAGATCCCTTTCGGTGGCAAAAAGACAGTATCAAATTAGCCAGGCAGTATCCATTAGCCAGAGAAGGTCGCCGTTGGTGGGGGTAGCGACAAAAAACGGCCATATATAAAAAGGTAACGATCATTCCCCCACAACCTCTGCTTGGAGAGTATGTATTTGTCGGCTACGATTTTCATGGCCGACTGTGTTACTCCAAAGATCGGTTGCACAAACTATATTGATATACTGATACGGATACCGGTTTGGCTGACTGACCGGTATGTATACTCATACGGAATTGTGGTGCAATGTGGTTTGATGATCCTGATTTTATGATCATGAAATACTTAGCCGGCGGACTGTGTATTTTACACAAGATGTTTGTTCTGCTGTTGATGTCAGCTGTCACAGTAACAACAGCTACCGATACCGTCATACCTTGGTGGTGAGTTCTTTTTTTTTTCATACACTAAACCTAATAGTAACACACTGCAGATAAATGTTGCATGTTTCGTAGCTATTGGTTCTAGCTATTTATTGGTGGTATGAAAATAAAGAGACTCCTCAAGTAGCTTGTCTTGGGCTTCAAGTTTGAAATGATGTCGAAAATGTTCGAAGAAATTGCATTAAATGTCACCATCAGACAGATTTTATCATCCAGAATATCTTTCTTTTAATGTCGCCTTGAAAGTACATCCGACATGCCTATAACAAATGTTCTTGTATGTTGTTGCAGCCCCTACTCTGACTACTGGGTTAATACACTTTTCCCTGGTAAGTGATTTTAGACCGTATTCATTTTACAACTGATTTACGTATAAATTTCTGGTGTGTCTGACAACATGAATGTGTATCTTGTGTTGCTCCAATTTATGTGAAGCCAATTTATTTAAAGGTACTGCACCTTTTTCAAAGATGTATTAAGTTTCGACCGAATCGCTCGTAGTTCATCAGCTTTCTGACCAGAGTGCTGTAGACACGTGGTTTTTTCCCACGTGTGACGTCAGCAACGGGTCAAAGTTCGTCGGAAGTCGGTACCGACCCCCGTCCCGGTTGAGCCCTTACCTTACCCGGTTGAGAGAAGGTTGGAATGCCCTGATATCGATGTAGATCTTTTAAACCTCCTCAGCATTCAAAATATTTTAATATATTACTAGTATTTTCGCGTTATTTTCTTAAATAACACAACAGAATTCTACATCGTGGTGTAATCTATGATTTGTTGGTGCCCTGTCTAGGTTGTCCATCAAATCCCCTACAATACTGCTGGCGTTCTGAGGCCCAGAGGTGCTCCAGGGTGTACAGAGTACAGACAAACTTCGCCGGGGCGAGGGACTTGTGTGCTCGTGATGAAACACAGCTGGTCACAATCCACACGGCAACAGCCAGAGGGTTCATCGAGTCGCTGATCTGTGAGGATTCGTGGATTGGTCTGACCAGAAACAGGGCGAGTACACTTTTTATTATGTTTCCCGAAGGAAAACATATTGTTTTTGCTCAGTTTCCTCTTCCTCTTCTTCTTCTCCAAACACTAACCTCTGACCTGGCCAATAACCAATAATGTTGGGTTACATAATGTTGCAATCTTATAGTAGGAGGGATTTAGACTCCTGTCTGACCATATACATGAATGTATTTGAGTAAGAATCACCAGAGCAGACCATGTGCGAAGGTAAACATTATGCATTTGCTTTTCAAATGTTTCCTTTCTAGTTTAAATTACCTTTCCATCCAATGTAACGTTGTACCAGTGTCGGTTGCATAGGAAGCAGAAGAAGTAACATGGATCCTTGTGATAGAATGATAAAGAAATCTGAGATGAGCTGTATTTGCTGTGTTCATCAAACTTCACGCTGAGCTTTCATGCTAATACATGTAAACATATTGGTAAACAAGAACCCACGTGTATATATCCGTACATACTACATACTCGGGGGTAACATATTTGTTATTAAACCTTTCGACCCATCAGTTGGGGCACCGTGCCTGGGTGGATGGCGTCCCGTTCAACAGTACGGCGCTGGGCGGGGTGACTGTGCGCGGAGACGGCGGCTGCACACTGCTGCGGAAAGGCAGGGACACCGTGACGTGGGAGTCAGTCAGCTGTTCCGGTGAAACACCCACAGCACATGTCATTTGTGAAAAGCGTAAGTACTATTAAACTACATGTACCTTTAAAATTCAACAAGAAATCGGAGATTTCAAACCTCTGGGCAGTATTTAGGATTTTTTTGTGAATTTGTGTGCAAAAGCAAAGAGGTGGTTTGGTGTACTTTCAACGGGCTTAGCAGGAACCTTGCAGGGTGACAGGGTGGTTGGACTCACCTCCTCCCAGTCTGCCAACTTGATCTGAAGAGCAATCTGTGGTAACCAAATCTCCCCCACTTCCTACCACTCTACTGCAAATTCAAATACCTACCAACAGACTAAAAAAATACAGAAAATTCCCCCAAAACAATACCTTAAAGTTCGTACCTGGAGATAACATAGTAAAGTATGGAGTGAGTCAATGGTGTTACACACTGGTTTTAGTTGATGTTGAGCATCACTAAGAAAAGTACGTCTCCATGTCTGTGTTTGTTGTCTGACATGTCGATCTGCACAGATATCACCTGCTCCAGTGACGCACCAGTGATTCAGAACGACTGTACCTGTTCCACCCGCACCACCCCACCCGCGCGGGCCAGTACAGGACCTCCTGCCGTGGCCGTATCATCGACAGAGGCAAGATTAAGAGTTTCAACGGAGCAAAATCGCCGGCAGTTATCAAGCGAAGCTACCGTAACAGCGCCGCAACGCCACAGTCAAAGCCTCATATCAACAGGAGCTATCAGGGGTACAACAACAGCTCCGGCCCGTTTCAGAACACCCACAACTCATCATTTATCGCCAACAACAAACATGCGGGGCAGGTCGACACTCACAGCAACAGAAAACCCTGGGACAGTATCGACACAAGGCTACGTGAGCAACGGTGGGGTTCTCTTAATTTTCTAAAATATTCACTATTTTATTGATACGTCAAAGAAAATTAATCGACCATTCATCACTCATGTACTGGCTGTATGGAACACTGGTGTTCATCTCCTGTACGTCTTTGGTAAGCTGGAAGAATAAGCTAATCAACCCATAATTTGTTTACTGATTGGCGGTCTGTTGCCGGTTTTACTGAAGACCAGAGCACAGAATGTTTGAGGTGTTAGCAACAGAATGGAAAAAGATACCCAGGCTTGATATTGATGGTGCCATTAAAGTGCTTTCAAATTGGCATTTTATCCAGAACTAAAGTCATTGTTGTTAATTTACTTTGCCGCACACCTGGGAATTTCCCGCCAAGTACTACACTGCAACAAAACAAGGGAGGGGGGCGGCAGCGAGAATACTTGAAAGTGGAGTCTACAAATGGCAACAGTTACTGTAACTAGGATCAGGATCTGAACCTTCGAGACACTTACCGGCGTTGGCTCCACTAATGGAGCCCGCTGCGGTTGTTTGGCTTCAGACTAAGGTGACGTTCGTTGTCAGTAAAGTGCTCAAAATGACCCAGAAATACGTTCAGCCTTGGCCTGGAAGTTTTAGGTTTACAACTTCACCGCGAATTAAGCACTACTGTGTACTATATCGACGTAAAGATAGTAAAAGCTGAGAAGATCAGAGGATCAAAACGCAGACGCGGCCATCTTGGACGATTCCACTTCTGTTGTTGTAAGGTATTTCTTCTGCATGCACCAAGCTATTTTGATTCAATGTCTACACGTATATTATATCCACGACAGTTGTAAACCAAGCAAGAGACAACCGCGTTTGAAATTTGAAGTGCTTTGTAACATCTTTATTACTAATGTGCAAACATCTTCAGATTTAAGCAAAATTTCGGCTAGGAATACCAAACTAGTATATAGGTATGCACAATCTCTCTACTTTGATATGTACATTATGCTGGATAAAATCATGGGGTACTGACAGCAATGGTATAAGTATATATAACATACATTCATACGTACCTTCTACCGGATAAAATCAGGGGGAACTTACATCGATGGTATAATTATACATAACATATGTACATTCTGCTGGTTAAAATCATGGGGAACTGACAGAGCAAAGTCATAACATACATTTATATGTACATTCTGACGGATAAAATCATGGGAAACTGACATCAAAGTCATAACGTACATATATATGTACATTCTACCGGATGAAATCATGGGAAACTGACAGGAAAGTCAAAGTCATGTTGCTGAATAAAAAGCATCCATTGGGAAACCCTATATTGCAATTTAGAATATCATTGATAAGATTAGAATGTACTTGCCACTGACGTCCATATCATCGGATGTCAACATTTTTGTCTTTCTTTGTAAAGGTTCATCAGCAGTATTTCTCCCAGTCAAGTTCTACAATGGCAAGACCTGGTTTATAGAGCGAGTCACCTTCGGTCCTGTAGCGGGCTGGCCTGTTGGCATGTTCCGTTCACTCCCAGAGGCCGCCCCGGTACCGCCAGGCTGATTTGGGGGAGTTTATTCGTCCTGTGGGTTCACGCGGTTTCCCCGTACCATGGTGACAAGTGCCCGATAGATAGCTGTGACATCTTGACGGAGACTCTGTCGTAAGTCCGGCGTGCGGATTATACTTGCGACTGGGTTGATCGCCGAGTTTAAAACCAGCAGCAATGGAGCCGCAAAGGGTAGCCCAGTTTCCCCGGTCGGAAACGGACATTTCTCCCCAGCCTTACGGCACACTGGGATGAGTATGATGGGCAACAACCAAAAGATAAAGGCTGCTACTACCTGAATCATAACAGTCCTGGCCTTGTGCACACTTTTTTGGTATTTTCTTTCTGCTGCATCGTTAGGCTGATCTTGCATTGCGCT